>NC_133466.1:21810000-22110000 GCF_048565385.1 Saimiri boliviensis | reverse complement strand
AATTACACATAATAATTTATAACTTAATCCTGTAATAATTTCTGAGATACAGAGTGATATTTCAATACATGTATACAATGTATAATGATCAAATTAGGGTAATTAGCATACCCATCACTTTAAACATTTATCATTTCTTTGTGTTGGGAATAATGAAATAAATTCTCTTCTGGCTTTAGAATAATCTACAATATACAATAGATTATTGTTAACTATATTTGCCCTGCAGGGCTATGGACACTAGAACTTATTTCTCCTGTCTAGCTATACTATTGTATTCTCTCTATTGTCTCTCTCCTATCTATCCCAACCTCTAGTAACCAAAATTTTATTCTCTACTGCTACAAGACCAACTTTTTAAGCTCCCATGTATGAGTGAGAAGATTAAGTATTTCCCTTCCTGATCTGACATATTTTATTTAACATAATATCCTCTAGGATTATTCATATTGCCATAAATGATAGGGCTTCTTTATTATGGCTGAATAGTATTCTATTGTATATAATACTTTCTTTATCCATTTGTCTGTTAATGAACATTTACATTGATTCTATATCTTTGCTATTGTAAATAGTGAAGCTATAAGTACAGGATTGTGGCTATCTCTTCAAATACTAATTTTCTTTCTTTTGGACAAACATCTAGTTAGTGGGATGGATAGATTATACAGTGTATTACATTTTTAGTGTTTTTGAAAAGCACCATACCATTTTTCATAGTAATTGCAGTAACTGAAATGCCTGTCAACGGTGTACATGAGTTCCCCTTTCTCTGCATCCATTTATTTCTTGCCAGCATTTATTTCTTTTTGGCTTGTTGATAATAGCCATTTAACTGAAGGAAGATGACATCTCATTGTGGTTTTTCAGTTGCATCTCCCTGATGATTAGCACTGTTAAGAATTTTTTTCATATGCTTGTTTGCCATTTCTATACCTTTTTTGAGAAGTTTCTATTCAGATATTTGCCCACTTTAAAAGTCAAATTATTGGGGTTTTTTTATGTTGTTGAGTTGTTTGGGTTCTTTGCATATTGTGGCTATTAGTCTCTTGCCAAATATATACATTACAAATATTTCTCCCATTCTACAGACTGTCTTTTCATGCCGTTGATGGTTTCCTATGCTGTACAAAGGCTTTTTAGTTTGATATAGTCCCATTTCTGTATTTCTGTTTTTGTTGCCTGTACTTTTGAAGCCTTGCTCATAAATTTTTTGTGTGCACTATCATCCTGAAGTGTTTCCCTTATGTTTTCTTCCTGTAGTTTTGTAGTTTGGAATGTTACATTTAAGTATTTAATTCATTACACATTTAGTTTTTTCATCCATTTAAAGAATCATTTAAGTCTTTAAGCCATTTTGAGTTGATTTTGGTAAGGGTAGGGATTTCGTTTTAATTCTTCTGCATATAAATATCCAGTTTTTTTCAGTTCCATTTATTGAGAGGGTGTACTTTCTTTAATGCAGATTCTTGTTACCTTGGAAAATCAATTAATATAAATACATGGATTTATTTTTGAGTTTTTATTTACCTTTATCAGTCTACATGTCTAATTTTTTATACCAATGGCATGTTGTTTTTGTTACTATAGCTTTGTAGCATATTTTGAACTTAGCTACTGTGATTCTTCCAGCTTTGTTCTTTTATTGGTTATTCAGGGTCTTTTGTGGTTCTATACAAATTTTAGGAGTTTTTTGTTTCTAAAAAGATTGTTACTGGTATTTTTCCATTTCCTCTAGCTTTTCCAATTGTTAGAGTATACTTGTTCGTAATAATCTCTAATTGTCCTTTGTATTCCTGTGGTATCAGTTGTAATGTCTTCTTTTTCATTTCTGATTGTATTTATTTGGGTCATCTCTCTTTTTTTCTTAGTCTATATACTTGCTTGTTCATTTTGTTTATTATTATGTTATTTGTATGGATTAAAGAGCCCCACACATTGGATGCCAGCATGTGGGGATTCAAGAGCCCCACGTTGGGCACCAGAATGTAGGAAACCAGCCCCACACCCCACCCATCGGTACCCTGAGTTTGGTGCTGACAAAGGAATGAGAAAAAGACAGATTAAGAGTGCAAAGAGTGGGATCAGGAGGCCATCACTTATTACTCTGGAGGAGAAAGTGAAGGTCAGGTCTCTCACACTATTTATTGATTACAATCAGTTTGATCTATAGGGCAAGGATGGAGCGATGGTGGGGAGAGGGTGATGTGATAGTGGAGTGAATCAGTGAGCCAGAACTGAATCAGTGAGCTGGAATTGGTGTGTCATTCTAAAGATTGATAACAGTGGTGGTTTGGGCATTTCACAAAATAAGAACATTTGGTTATCTTTATCCTGTTACCTATGTGCAGCTGGTGGAACACGGACCTTACAAGGAGCCTACAAGTCTGGCTACATCCTAGTGCTCCAAAGGGGTTTTACTTCCTTGAGTACAATGTTTATGGTAACAGAGACTAGGTCACCCTGCACTAAAACATGAGGCATGGAGAGGTCTTTCTTCTTAGAGGCCTTCTGTGGCCTTCCACAGTTTGTTGTTCCTTGTTTATATGTTACTTACAATCAAGTTATGTAGGCATTCTATAAGTCCTTTCTCCTTTGCTGCTTCCCCCAACAGTTACTAATCTTTATGTGATTTTTATATCTATTTCCTTTCATTCTGCTTTTAGCTTTATTCTTTCTTTCTTTCTACTAACTTTGGGTCTCATTTGTTCTTGCTTTTCTTTTTTTTTTTTTAACTTTCAATATTTTATTTTTATTAAATAATTGTATATATTCATGGGGTACATATTTCGTTATGTACAATATATAGTGGTCAGATAAAGGTAATTAGAATGGCCATCATCTCAAACATTTATCTATTTATTTTTATTATACTTTAAGTTCTGGAATACACGTGCAGATGGTGCAGGCTTGTTACATAGGTATACATGTGTGATGGTGGTGGTTTCCTGAATCCATCGCCCCGTTATCTACATTAGATATTTCTTCTAATGTTATCCCCCCCCAATCTCCCCATCCCCTCCTTTTCCTCCCCTAGTTCCCCACCCCAGGCCCCAGTGTGTGATGTTCCCTCTCTGTGTCCCTGTGTTCTCATTGTTCAACACCCACTTGTGAGTGAGAACATATGGTGTTTGGTTTTCTGTTCTCGCATCAGTTTGCTGAGAATGATGGTTTCCAGCTTCATCCATGTCCCTGTAAAGGACATGAACTCATCCTTTTTTATGGCTGCATAGTATTCCATGGTGTATATGTGCCACTTTTTCTTTATCCAGTCTATCATTGATGGGCATTTGGGTTGGTTTAAAGTCTTTGCTATTGTGAACAGTGCCACAATAAGCGTACGTGTGCATCTGTCTTTATAATAGAATGATTTATGATCCTTTAGGTATATACCCAGTAATGAGATTTCTGGGTCAAATGGAATTTCTATTTTTAGTTCCTTGAGGAATCACCACACTGTCTTCCACAATGGTTGAATCAATTTACACTCCCACCAACAGTGTAAAACTGTTCCTATTTCTCCATATCCTCTCCAGCATCTGTTGTCTCCATATTTTTTAATAATCGCCATTCCCACTTGTATGAGGTGGTATTTCAATGTGGTATTGATTTGCATTTCTCTAATGACCAGTGATGATGAGCTTTCTTCATGACTAAAACACCAAAGGCAATGACAACACAAGCCAAAATAGACAAATGGGATCCAATTAAACTTAAGAACTTCTGCACAGCAAAAGAAACTACCAATAGAGTGAACTAGCAACCAACAGGGGGAAAAAAAAAATTGCAATCCACCCATCAGACAAAGGACTGATATCCAGAATCTATGGAGAACTTAAACAAATTTACAAAAAACAACAAAACAAAAAAACATCAAAAAGTGAGCAAAGGATATGAACAGAAACTTTTCAAAGAAGACATTTATGTATTCAATGAACATATGTTCTTGCTTTTCTAGCTCATTGCAGTGCATCATTATGTTGTTTATTTGAAATTTTCCTACTATTTTGATGTAGTTATTATTTACTGCTTCTGCTGAATCCCATAGGTTTTTGCATGTTATCTTTCTATTTGCATTTGTTTTTAAAATATTTCAAAACTTTATTCTAAATTCCTTCTAGACCGATTAGTTGTTCAGATCTCGTTGTTTAATTTCCATGTTATTTGTACACTTCCAAAACTTCCTCTGGTTATTTATTTCTAGTTTTATTTCATTGTGGTCAGAGAATATACTTCATATAATTTTAATAATTTAATTTTTTGATACTTGTTTTGTGGCCTAACATATGATCTATCCTAGATAATATTTCATGTGATGAGAAATAAATGTATACCATGGCTGTTCAATGAAGTGTTCTACAAATGTCTGGTAGGTCCATTTGGTCTAGAGTGTAGTTTAACTCATGTTTATTTGTTGATTTTTATCTAAATGATCTGTACAATACTGAAAGAGGAGCACTGAAGTTCTTAACTGTTATTATAAGGCTTTCTATTTTTCTGTGTAGCTCTAATAATATTTGCTTTGTATAATCTGCGTGGTCCAGTATTGAATGTATGTATATTTCCCGTTGTTATATGCTCTATCTGGATGGATTAACTTATTATTTTATGATAAACTTTATTAAGTCTATTTACATTTTTGAGTTCTTCACATTTTTGGTTTTTGTTTGCATGGATTATCTTTTTCCATCCCTTTACCTTTAGTTTATGTGTGTCTTTACAGATGTTTCTTATAGGCAGCATATATTTGTTTTTTTTTTAATTGTTCAGCAAATAGACGTGTTTTAATTGGAGAACTGATACCGTTTGCTTTCAAGATTGTTACTGATAGACAAGAACGTACTCCTGTCAGTTTGTTAATTGTTTTGTATATCTTTTGTTCTTTTCTTGTTCTCTAATTGTTTACCTTTGTGGTTTGGTGGTTTTCTCTAGTAATAACATTTGATTCTTTCCTCTCTCATTTGTGCACGTGCTCTGCAAACGTATTTTATAGTTTGTGTGTTTTCATTATGGTAGACATTGTTCTTTCACTTCCAGATGTAGGATTTTCTTAAGCATTTCTTACAGGTATGTTCTAGTGGTGATAAAGTTCTTTAACTTTTGCTTATCTGGGAAAGACTTTTTCCCCTTTAATTTCTGAAGGATAGTTTTGTGAGATACAGAATTATTGACTGGCAATTTTTTTGAACTTTGAGTATATCAGCAGTTTCTCTCCTGGATGATGAGGTTTCTGTTGAAAAATTTGCTATTAGTCTGATAGCGTTTCCCTTATGTTTGATTTGATGCTATTCTCTTGCTGTGTTTAGAATTCTTTGACTTACTTTTCAAAGCTTAAGTATAATGTGCCTTTTTGTTTGTTGGTTTGTTGTTTGTTTGTTTGTTTGTTTGTTTGTTTGTTTTTGAGACAGAGTCTTGCTCTGTCACCCAGTCTGGAGTGCTGTGCACAATCTCAGCTTACTGCGATTTCTGCCTTCCAAGTTCACTCTATTCTCATGCCTCAGGCTCCCAAGTAACAGGGATTACAAGCAGGCACAACCACGCCTGGCTAATTGTGTGTGTGGGGGGGGGGGGTGTGCGTGCGTGTGTGTGTGTGTGTGTGTGTATTTTTAGTAGAGGCAGAGTGTAACCTCTGGTGGCTCTACTCTCAAAATGGTGCCATGCTACAGCAAGCAGCCTGGGTCTTGGGGTTGAGAAAACCTAGACTGACTTTCCTGTATAGGAAAATGTGGTCATGCAGACTCCAATCAGCTCTGTATACTAGACTCAGGGTCTATGAAGACTGCGGAGATCTCCTTTAGCCAGGATTGTAGGCATTTGTGGTAGAAATATAAACTGTTAGGGATCTCCAACTCACCTTTTCCTCTCAATGAGGTGTTGCTCTTGGCTCTGAGCCTATCTTAGCTGGTTGCTTCACTTTCCTCATTATGCTGCCATTGTGAGTTTCGGTACCTCACAGGATCTGTGCCACTTCTTTGCTGAGTTTTTTTTGTTGTTCTTTTTTACATTCTCTATTTCACCTGTGGTTATTTTGATCCTTCTTTGTGAAGGAGGCAAGTGTTGGGTGTCTCTAGTTAGCCATCTTGATGGCATAGAGCTTTCTGTTTATACCTGTGGCAGAAAAATGTTTTTTGATTTTGGACAAGGTAGCATAGTGAAAAAGTCACCTCTCAATCTATGCATGACTTTAGGCATGACATTTACTATCTGCACTTCAATTCGAAACCTCTGGGCTTGGATTTGTTCTCCTGAAAATTCTTGCATCTATGGAACCCTGTGATCCTAGGGCATGCTCTTTGGGTACTTTCATTGGTTACATGGTTTAAAGGGGCAGTATATGACACATGGATTGCCTAGAGAGCTTCATCTGCTTTGTGAACACGCATGCTGACTTCTTCAGAGAACTTTCCGAAACAGTATGGAATGTCGTCCATGTTCTTTGCTCATTGATCTACACTTCATTTATTTCGGAATTCACTACCTTATTCTTTTCTGTTAAAAGCAGAAAACGCACTCAGGAGATATATGTAATTTCCCTGTAGGACAGAATGACTCAAATACAGCACTTTTTTTTTTTTTTGTTAAGCTAGTATATTTTCAATAACATTTAGAAACGATAAATAATTTTACTGCAGAACTGCATATTTTACTATTATTAAATTGATTTCTGAAGATTATTATGCAACACTTAGTGAAATTTGAACTGTGTACCAGGTGCTGTCAGAACACAAAGTTAGTCACATGTCCTACACAGTATGCATAATTACCATTCAAATTGCACAGGTAAAATCAACCACCACGAACACTGACAGCTTTCACAAACACAGTGATCATTACTGATCATGAATGAAGTTTGTAAGGTGATGGTATGTAGCAACACAGCATCTGTCAGTTTATTATCCCACCAAATTTATTTATAACTGCTTTTAAAGAATATTAGAACAAAGCACAAATAATATATTTGGAGGATGTTTTCAAAAAATTTTTTAAGAATATGAATATGGTAAGTAATATAGTTGGACACTGTAACATAAGTTATGTTAATGTCTTTTTAATTATGTTTGCAGTATTCACAGGGAAGTGTTCTGTTTAGATAATTCCTCATTGGGTGAATATCAGCAATTTGGCTTATGAGCACTTCAGAAAATTACTCAAAATGTTGCAAGAAGAGAATTTCCTACAAACACCCTGACCAAAAAAAAAAAAAATTCAGTTAAGTGCTTCTTTCATCCTGTTTCCAACAGACTATGTTAAAGATTTCTAACTATTCTCCTTTAAGTTGTTCATAAGAGCACCATTTTTGATAAAGAGAAACAATTTTTAATGTGTTCAATATAATATATTATGCCATACACTTTTAGATATTATAAATGTTATGACTTAAGAGAAATTAAACATGTGCTAAATATACCCAAAATGTATAATAAAGATACACTATCATTAATATTTATTTAGTAGTATACTGGTTATTATTATTATTTCGAAGTTGACGTTCTTCTAAACTGTTTACATGCACAAAATGATTTTTTCTAAAATTATTACTTATGTCAGTTAACATAACATAATTTAAGAATTCCATTTTTTACATAAAGCTATAAATGTTGCCATGAAAAGATAACAAAACATGTAAGGTGTACAAGCATGCTGTGTGTGTGTGTGTGTGTGTGTGTGTGTGTCATAATTAATGTCTCTAAACTTTATGGCTGTCAGAGATAAGCTAATATTGTGAACTATTTTAAATTTTAAGCTATTGACCTAGAATTTTTGTTGATGATTTTTCTCATTTTGGCCTCTAAGTACATAATCTGTTCTCAGGCTGCTAATAAAGACATAGCTGAGACTGGAAAATTTGTAAAGAAAAGAGGTTTAATTTACTCACAGTTTTGCATGGCTGGTGCGGTCTCAGGAAAATTACAATTATGGCAGAAGGGGAAGCAAACATATCTTTCCTCATGTGGTGACAGGAGAGAAAATGAGAGCAACACAAAGGAGGACACCTTATGAAACCGTCAGATCTCCTTAGAACTCATGATCTCCAGAACAATATGTGGGAAACTGCCTCAGTGATTCAACTACCTTTACCATGTCCCACCCTTGACACATGTAGATTATTACAATTCAAGATGAGATTTTTTGGTGAGGACACAACCAAACTGTGTCATACATCAAAATTGTAATCTGTGAGAAAAATTTTAAATTTTTTCTACTTTTTCATTTTTGAAAACATCTTTGTTTTCCTCTTAGGAAGTAGCTTATGATTGCATTACAGTTAAAAGAGATGTTTTGAACTAACTGAAAAAACATTCAAGGATGCCTGGGTCCAAATCACATCTCTGACATACAGTGGCACTGTGATTTTATAAAATATCTTCTACTAAATGGGAGTAGCAATGTTAATCATCATGTTGTGAAAAATAAATTAGATGATGTGTTTAAAACATTTAAATCAGTACCCAACACATGTAACCCATTCAAACTTACAAAATTGTTACTGAATGTGGAAGTCAGTAAGTTCTTTAGGTTTAGATATGGCACATAGATTATATTATACTATAAAATATTAGTATATTTAATAGAGGCATTCCTTCTATAATTACCTTTTACCTATGTCCTTTTTTTCTCATTTGTATTATAGCCATCATAATAAGAGTTTAGTCACTTTAATTATAGGCAATTCAAATTTAAATTTTACTTTCAATAGGTATCTATTAAGCACTCACAATCAATAAAGTGATATTACATGTTACCAAAAAAAACCAAAACTAGGGTCTATTTCATAGAACTGATAGTTTATTACTTTCTGAGTTACCTAATAGCAGTAAACACATATCTTCCCTTTTCCCTTTCTGCAATATGCTTAAAGAGTTGGTTACAGCCAATGACCTATTATTTATTGAGCATCTATCTGTTGACCAGACACCCTTAGAAAAAATTAAACTAGTTCTTTGGGATTTTTAGCCAAAAATTGTCAACCTGTGATTATTTGGCTTAATTTTACACTTTTAAATCAGTTTTTGGCACTTGTAGCTGTAGTCACTCTAGTAATTAGAGATGAAAGTTGAATTAAGGAGATAGGAATCTATTAATATACGTAGTAATGGCATTAGGGTTACCAATAAATAAAGCTGTTCTTCTAAATTATTATAATAGTATTTAACTTTTAAAAAATGTCTTACATGCAATATTCTCACACTTCATTTAGGACATAAATTATAGAATTATGTTATGCAGTGATTGGGAAATTAATTTAACTTTTTTTCATTATTAAGCATTTTGTAGCAGAAAAATCATTACACTGGATGCAAGTTATAGTTTTGCTATTGAAGCTCTTTGAAACTGAGCAGTTCATTTAATCTTTCCCTGTGTTAATTTTTTCATTTGTGAATTTAGAGTCAAATTTATATGCTATATGTAAAATCTCTCATCCTGTACTTATGACCAATTGACAATAGAATACAAATGATAATGGTACAGAGAACAAAATTTTAACTTTACCACTTATACTTGATTCTTAGTGAAAGAAAACTTGTACATAAGGTAATTATAAAAAAATCATAACTTTTCATTTTAAAGTAAAAGCAGTCTTCCTACAAATCTAAATAATGTATTCATGTAAATGGAGTAAAAAGGAAAACATTAAATTGAACAAGACTTTGGCCTTGGTAATATTGAATAAGCCTAATTATACCGTACTTAGGAGTTACTGTGATACTTTTTGTTAAAGACACCACCTATAATTTGAAGAAGATGTACTTAAAGGTCAAATTTTCTGAGCATTGATTATTCTTTCTTGTATGAACAATGAATTTTGAAGTTACATTTTATGACCACTCTTTAATGTTGCCGTTGCTAATTTCAAGGTGCATTGGGTGTAATTATTCTTTTCACAAGGGCAGTAGTAAAAAGTGTATTTGAGTAGCAGGCTTCACTGAAGTTGCCATATTCCTGGTTTCTCTCTACCGCTTTTTCTGTATCTGCTCTGCAACCAGTATTAACTCCATTTTCTCAGTACCCTAAGATTTTTAAATACAACTGCTCTGTTTCAAGATAAGTTAAAAAAAAAAAAAAAGACCCTCCTGTTTTAAGACAATGCTGCTTTAGCTCTGGTAAATCAAATAACTATATGATAAATCAAATAACACAAATAACTCTGTGATAAATCAAATAACTCTATGATTAATTTCAGAATGATCCTAACCCTTCATTACAAGTCTGTAACATAAGTTAGGAGCACTGCTATGTTCACACTTCTAGGGTGCTGGTTGAAGGCAATTCATTAGCGGTACAATAGAAACAGCCATCAGAACAATGAAGAGAATCAGCCTTAAAATAACATGAGCTCCAGAGAGAGGGCAGTTAGCATGGTAGTAGGCATGAGTCCTTGTCAACTATTAGAATACATGACTTGAAGTGGTAAGAAATAAGGTCAAAATCAAAGATGGGAAAGAGAGTATAAAACTTACCTGTAAATGTGACATGCTGAAAAGGAGGTGAGTTACCAAGATACAAAGCCATCAATGGAGCAGAGAAACCAAGAAAGACAATGAGGTTTTAGGTAAGTCTGCAGAAATTTCATAGAGAGATCATAGGTTTCCACGAATGCTTTCATTCTGGTTTACCCAGTGCTATGGTTTGAATGTTTGTGTCTCAACCAAAAGTTATATGTTAAAACCATATGATCAAAGTGATAATATTAGAAGGTGGGGTTTTTGGGAGATGATGATGTCATGAGAGCACGTCCCTAATGAATGGGATTATTGCTCTTATAAAGAGGCTCCAGAGAGCCTTCCTGTCCCTTCCACCGAGAGAGGACACACCAAGTGAGTGTACAATTAGCAAGATAAGTATAAAGAGGCTCCAGAGAGCCGTCCTGTCCCTTCCACCGAGAGAGGACATACCGAGTGAGTGTACAATTAGCAAGATAAGCATTTCTGGAAAATATGATTGTTTATTTTTAGAAATAAGTTAAGACTTTAGTTCGTTCTCTGGAGTTTCCTTTCCTCTCACTGCTCTAAAACCATGCATTTGACAAATATTTATTTATAAGATTGAGAGACAGTATCAGGTAAGCAGGACTGAACGGGTTGTTTCGGTTTATACCTGAGACATTTTATATAAATAACATAGGCCCACAAATAGAGATACTCTACCCCAGGCATTTTTCCATTTGGGCACCCCCAGATGACACACTTTGAGAAAACAAACTGTCAAAACTTAAATTTCTACATTATTATTGTCTTTATTTAGACCATAAAAGGTCTTATTATAACCTGTATAGAGTCAACTTTTGCTCTTAAAAGAGATTATATTATTCAAAATGTTTCTGAGAAGGCTGAGTGCAGTGGCTTATGCCTGTAATCCCAGCACTTTGGGAGGCCAAGGCAGGTGGATCCCTTGAGGACCAACCTGGCCAACATGCCTCTACAAAAAATACAAAAATTAGCTAGGCACGGTGGCACGCACCTGTAGTCACACATACTTCGAAGACTGAGACAGGAAAATCACTTGAACCTGGGAGGCGGAGGTTCCAGTGTGCCAAGATCATGCCCTTGCACTCCAGCCTGGACAACAGAGCAAGACTCCGTCAGAAATATTTATATATATGTATATATGTATTTATATAGAATATGTATATATATGTACATATAATATATATGTAATATGTATAAATACATATATATATATATTTCTGATGGAGTCTTGCTCTGTCATCCATTAAATATATGCATATATACACATATGCATATATTTAAAATATGTATTTTTTCTTTATATGCATGGGGAAATATATATATATTTATATATATATATATATATATATATATATATATATATATATATATGTTTCTGAGGAGATTATGGGAGGGGACAGACAGGCTTTGGTTTTGGAGAAGCAAACAAATTGTTCATTCTCTAGAGATCCAGGGAATTGTTCTTATACTGAGCCTAGGAAAGGACAGTTTAGAGTAGAGTCCTTTGATCTGATGTTTTGTACTGGATAATTAACTGTTGTGGAGGGCTCCTGTGTGCATGAGATATTTAGCAACACCCTGAGGAGCACCTTCCTCCCAGTTATGGCAATACAACAAATTCTTTAAATATTGTCACATGTTTCAAGGGTCACGGAACCCAATCTTGAAGCTCTGGGTTAGAGAAACTCTTCTTTGGGAGGTAATTGGTGCCTAAAAAATTCATGGGACCAAGAAAAGGATCCATAAAGGGATGCTTCAAATTTATTTCCTAAATATGAAGACCAGGCCAGGCATGGTGGCTCACACCTGTAATCCCACACTTTGAGAATCAAAGAAGTAGCCAATAGTCTTCCAGACAACGGGTAGGTGTTCATTACTCAATACTGGGTTTCCCTCTGATAAGTTACTCTGTCTCTGTTGTTCTCAAACTTTCCATATGCTTTATTAAACGTCTTTGCTTGAGCCCTGAGGAGTTAAGGCAGGCAGATGTGTTCAGCCGTCAAGTGAAGTGATACAGAAGGAAGATAGATCCTGGGGAAGTCTATTATAAGAAGGGCAAAATAACTGCCAGAGAGTAGAGCAAAGATGGGGCTGGAATGAGAAATATCTTCCTGATCTTGTGTGTGAAACATGCCAACATTTCTCAGGCATCCTCAGATATTCCTACTAGCAAATGGATGGGGATACTTAGACTCTATCCGTGTGGATGTAGTACAGAAAGTTGACGCTGGTGAGCTAGAATAATTGAGAAGTTTTGGTTACTCCAAATTACAGAGTTTTGCAACATTTTCTCCTAAAAAGTACAGTGGGAATTCCTGGATCCTAGAGCAGAAGAATAAGGTCCTTAAAATATAACATATTAATGTGTAGATGTCCTTCATTGCACCTTAAATTTGACAAATGCGAATTTGAAAATTTATCTACAGACTGACAATTGAAGATGATTAAAGGTAGATATTACAGAACGGAAACTTCTAGATTAACCAACAAAATATAAAATAAAATATAGTAAACAGTCAATGTTGATAGAAATGGAGTGTTTTCACATCTTCCAGATTACAGGGTAAATTATACAGTTTCGAAAACAATTTAGGCAATATGAGTTCAGTACCTACATATGGTCATATGTTTTTGCAAAACTATTAATTTTCTAGTAGTCTAAGAATGTAGTCTGTAATATCCTTAGAGCTCTATGGATAGAGATATTCACACTATGGTGTTATTCATCATAATAATTAAAATTACAGAAAAACTCTTACTGTCTTAGTGTAGGAAAATTATTAAGAATATTTGGTTCATTCTATGTCAGCAAATTAATTCATTAAATTTATATTTGTAAAAATTAAGAGGCTGGGCGCAGTGGCTCAGGCCTGTAATCCCAGCACTTTGGGAGGCCGAGGCAGGTAGATCACCTGAGACTGGGAGTTCGAGAATGGCCTGATCAACATGGAGAAACCCTGTCTCTCCTAAAAATACAAAATTAGCTAGGCATGGTGGAGCATGCCTGTAATCCCAGCTACTTGAGAGGCTGAGGGAGCAGAATGGCTTGAACCCAGGAGGCGGAGGTTGCAGTGAGCCAAGATTGCACCATTGCACTCCAGCATGGGCAACAAGAGTGAGACTCCATCTCAAAAAAAAAAAAAAAAAAATTAATGAAAATGTAAATTTATTTACATTACAGAACAAAATATAAAGATGCCAAATAATATTATCTCAGTATGTTAATAAAATATATGTTTATATGAAAGACAAGGGGAAAAAACACCAAAATGTTCAAGAGATAGCCTCCGTCTGGTTGATAGGGTATGGGCTTTCCTATTTTTTTTTTTAATAATTAGCATGCCAGAATTTGAGAAGAGTAAACATTAATTTGTCAATAAACAGAGAGAGCTATTTAGTTTTTCTGTTCTCTCTCTCTCTCTCTCTTTTTTTTTTTTTTAACGTAGCCCAGCTATTTTTTTTTTTTTTTACAATTTCTTTCATAGGCATTGAGTTTCTTAATTTTAGAAAGGCCGTAAAATGCAGTAACAGGTGTTGGGTACATAATTATTTAACTATGAAGACCAGGCCAGGCACGGTGGCTCACACCTGTAATCCCACACTTTGGGAAGTCGAGACTGGCAGATCATAAGGTCAGGAGATAAGAGACCATCCTGGCTAACGAAGTGAAACCCCGTTTCTACTAAAAATACAAAAAAATAAAAATAAATAACCGGTTGTGGTGTCACATGCTTGTAGTCCCAGCTACTTGGGAGGCTGAGGCAGCAGAATGGCTTGAACCCAGGAGGCGGAGGTTGCAGTGAGCCAAGATCGCACCATTGCAGTCAAGTCCGGGCAACAGAGAGAGACTCCATCTCAAAAAAAAAGCGACAAGAAAAAAAAAAAAAAAAAAAAATTGAAGACCAATCATAAAGAATGTTGGTAAGGGAAATGTGTTATTTTCTTAAAAATGACTTAGGATTACATCATGTAGATGTAAAGTATAAAAATGTTTTCCCCTCAACATTAAAATTAAAAACGAATGTGTATCCAAATAATGTGTCTTGGTGGATTTTCGGTAGCATACTAATGATTTGTGGTTATATAGAAAAGAATCTTATTGCTACCGCTAGCTTGACTATTATTAATAGAACTTCTTATCTAAGTTGAAAATTAATGGAAGCACATCTCCATTAAGGAAAGAACCAAATTTTTCTGTGCAGTAAGAGATTTTTGAATGAAATTACTGATTTTATTGCCCTTTAAAAATGCAATTGATTAATGTTGTGTCTTATCAATCAAACCTATATGTGTATGGGATCAGTTGCCAGTGACGAAGGATTTATTGTTACCTGGTATGTGATAACTCCCCTTCACACAGAAGGATTTGTGCAGATGTCACTTGGGTCAATATTACCTATGAATAAAAATATGATTCCTGAGTGCTGTGATCAGAAAATGGGCAACCTGAATATCACATCATGATCCTTGTCATATCAAACAGAATCATTGCTGTCTGCTGCTTGATTCCTTTTCCCTATCTTACTTTGTCTTGAATATATTATTGAAATTTTATCATTCACTGGTTTGTCAACGTGTTCTAGGTTTGCAAATTTTTCTGCTTGTCCATCATTGTATTTCCCAGGGATGTCTTGGTGAAGAAAAATATAATATCCCCTTAGAGTTAAGAAAATATTATTCTGGGAAGTGGCAAATTATAGGTGGTTATTGCATAATTTCAGAGCGAAGTGAGCAGTTATTTGCCCAGAGGGAACATGAAGTAGCCATGAAGGAAAATGACCCCATGTATCTTGGAAGAAATTAAAAAGTAAGAATCTGTGACAATGAGGGTGCCTTAGTACCATAAATCTGTCTCTTCTGGTTCTTAATTTCAAATAGAACAGCTAGGAAAGTAAAAAAAAATTAAAAGAAAGGTGTTAAAATCTAAAGCTTGTCGTTAAAGTAGCTGCTGTTATATGCTCATAAATAGTCTGGTAAAGGTTCTAAAGTGTTGTTGTGTCAGAAAGTTGAAATTATTTTCCAAGACACGATCATTAGAAAAAAAGCCGCATTAATGGAGAGGGAAGGCAGTAGCAGGATCATCTATTCACAGAGGTTTTAGGCTATCTGTCTATATATACCCTGGATATTTTTCTTCCTTTGTGGCAATAAGAAAAGTCAAAACAGGCAATTTTCTAGACAAGTAAATGAATAGTTATAATGGTTTGTGACATCTTAAAAATATAAATGATCACATGAAATGTCCTATTTCTTAATAGTATGATCTTAACACACTTGAATTCTGTCAATGGAGAGATTAAACAAAAATAACATCAGAAATACACAAGTAAAAATAATGCTTACATGCTATCCACAGCACATCATTCATGCCTGGACTCGATGTCTACATTAGAAACATCATGCTTTTTGCAAGAACAGATTGCAAAAGAAGTGGAATCTCTCTGAGAAGAAAATGTCCACATACACTGCACCTTATCGCTTTCTATCTCTCTGCTGCTCCTTTATGTTCATCTTATTGATTCTTTTAAATCAAATTTATCTGCTTTCAGTTAACCATGCATCCAGCCCTGTTGGTATTTCCTGCCACTCAGCTTTTCGTAGATTCCTAAGTTCTGTTCAACTGGCTTTTATTTTTATAAATGAAATAACTATCACCCCAACTATGCCTCTTAAACATTTCCTCGGGTAGATGAAGAAGTAGATAAATTGTCTTACATGCAAATTACGAGCTACATAGAGGAGGGAGGATGCATTTCTGAAACTTTTATATCCTACACTGTGCATGGCTTACTCATGTTCATAGATTTGGTACATTCGATCAAAGTATTCAACGTCTACTAATAGAAGGCACTCCTTTCAAATGGTGGAAGGGAACAATGAGAAGAGGCCATTTTTCTACATGGTGTGTTCACATGGTCAATCTATTAAGAAGAAGAACTGACTAAAGCAAATGTCAGGCTGCATATTACTTTATCACTCAATGGGAAATAAATGTGTTTCTGATAGAGCCCTGGAGAGGTCATTCTGCTTTTGGCAAAGAAGCAGTTAAAACAGATTTTTTGTTTTGTTTTGTTTTGTTTTGTTTTACGAGTATATGACACTCTGCTATTGAGTCCTTACGGCAACATAAATTTAGACTAAAGATGGAGAAAACCCTTGAAATCTTTCGAATTGTCTTAGTTCATTTTGTACTGCTATATTGGAATACTACAGACTGGGTAATTTTCAAACAATAGAAGTTTATTGGGCTCACAGTTCTGGAGCCTGGGAAGCCGAGGGTCATGGGATTACATCTGGTGACATCCTTCTAGGGCCATGATTACATAGTGGAAGGAATCACATAAACAACAACAGAGTGTGTTCAAGAGACTGAGAAATGGAACCCACAACCAAACCATAAGCCCTTTTATAATCAGCATAAATCCATTCATGAGGGTGTAACCCTCTAGATCTAAACACCTCCCATGAGGCCCCACTTTCAACATTATTGCACTGGAATCTCAGTTTCCAACACATGCTATTTGATAGACACATTCAAACTGTAACCCTCATGTGGGCCTATGATTCACAAACAGACTTGTAGCCCCCGGGATGGAGAGAGCCATCCTAACTTTTTCTGACTATGCATGCCAGGACTTACATTGTGAGAGGCTGTGAATATCAAGTTTGTTAGCATAACTCTCTCCCACCTTGTATTTTACGCTGTGCTTTTTTCAAATTAGACTTCTTTCTGCTCTCCACACATACTGTGTGGTTTCACACCCCCAGGCTTTGCTTAAGTTTTTCTCTGACCTGCCCACGTCCCTACCCATCTAATGTCTCTGCTTTCCTTAAAACTTCACGAATCCTTTCTTAATCCTCTATTCAGAAATGATCCCCTCCTCTTCTGTCACAACAGCAGTGCATTTTCACTTTTCTTGTGGAATTTTTAAAAACCTGATTTACATGATTGAATTGTGTGTCTATGTCTGATGTCTTCAACAAGTGACTATTAGCAAGTTGAGGGGCTGGATCAATAGCTGTGTTACCTTTCTTTGTATATTCCTGAATACCAAGGGTTTGTCAGTTTATCTTTTCCGTACACACAGATGCGCTCTCTCTCTCTCCCTCTCTTTTCCTCTCTCTCTCTCGCACAGGTGCATGCTCTCGCTCTCTCTCTCTCTCTCTCTCTCTCTCTCTCTCTGTCTCTCACACACACATAGACACACACACAGAGGAGTTTAGGCACAGTCTTACGATACAAACTTCTAATCAAAAATTTCATTTTTTTTTTTTTTTTGAAAGAAAGAGAAAGAGAAAGGGGGAGAGAGAACAGGAGTCTTGCTCTATTGCCCAGGCTGGAATGCAATCTCAAAATAGGTATTAAAAACCTCTTTTGTGCCGATAATTGTGCTTAACAGCGGAGACAGGAAGGAATAAGGGAAGAAAATAACAAACAGCCAACCAATTCTTCATTTAAGTCTATGAAATACTAAGCAAATGCTGAAGAGTGACTTACTTCCAATTACGTGGTCACTTTCAAATTAGGTGCAATATGATACTGAGAAAAATGTATGTTCTGTGGACCTGGGGTGAAGAATTCTATAAATATTCACTGAGTTTACTTGTTCCAGGTCTGAGTTCAAATCATAAATGTCCCTGTTAATTTTCTACCTCGTTGATCTGTTGAACATTAACAATGTGCTGTCAAAGTCTCCCGATACTATTGTGTGGGAGTCCAAGTCTCTTTATAAGTCATTAAGAACTTGTCTTATATATCTGAGTGTTCCTATATCGGTTGCATATGTATTTATGACTATTGACTCCTGTTGTTGCATTGATCCTTTTACCATTATGTAATGTCCTTCTTTGTTTATTTTAGTCTTTGTTACTGTTAAAGTCTATTTTGTCAGAGACGAAAGTTACAACTCCTGTTTTCTTTTTCTTTTTCTTTCTTTTCTTTTTTTTTTCTGCTCCATTTGATTGTTAAGTCTTCCACTAACCCTTTGTTTTGAGTCTTTGTGTGTTCTTGCTTATGAGATGGATCTGGATACAGCGAACCCACGGGTTTTGACTTTTTATTCAATTTGCCTGTCTATGTCTTTGATTGGGGCATTTAATCCATTTAAATTTAGGATTAATATTGATATTTGTGAGTTTAATATTGTCGTTTAATGCTAGTTGGCTATTTTGCCCATTAGTTGATATAGATTCTTCATTATGTAGATACTCTTTACCTTTTGGCAAGTTTTTGGGATGACTGATACTGGTTGTTCCTTTCTGCGTATAGTGCTTCTTTCGGAAGCTCTTGTAAAGCAGGCCTGGTGGTGATGAAATCTCTTGAGTGCTTGCTTGTCCGTGAAAAATTTTATTTTTCCTTCATTTATGAAGCTTAATTTGGCTGGATATGAGATTCTGGGTTGAAAATTCTTTTCTTTGCGGATGTCGAATATTGACCCCCACTCTCTTCTAGTTTGTAGGGTTTCAGCTGAGAGATCTGCTGTGAGTCTGATAGGCTTCCCTTTATGGGTAACCTGACCATTCCCTCTAGCTGCCCTTAGAATTTTCTCTTTTATTTCAACCCTGGTGAATCTAACGATTATGTGTCTTGGGGTTGCTCTACTTGAGGAATATCTTTGTGGTGTTCTCTGTATTACCTGAAGTTGAGTATTTTCCTGCCTTACGAGATTAGGAAAGTTTTCCTGAATAATATCCTGAAGAATATTTTCCAGCTTGGATTCATTCTCTTCGTGACATTCAGGTACACCTATCAAACATAAATTAGGTCTTTTCACATAGTCCCATATTTCTTGGAGACTGCTCATTCCTTTTTACTCTTTCTTCTCTAATCTTATCTTCTCGTTCCATTTCATTAAGTTGGTCGTCGACCTCTGATATCCTTTCTTCTGCTTCATCAGTTCCACTGTTAAAACCTGTGCATACTTCGAGGCATTCTGGTATTGTATTCTTCAGTTCCATTAATTCACTTATATTCCTGTCTAGATTGTCTATTCTCATTAGGATTTCATCAAAACTTTTTTTAAGGTTCTTAGTTTCTTTACATTGGGCTAGAACGTGTTCTTTTAACTCACAGAAGTTTCTTATTATCCACCTTCTGAAGCCTAAATCTGTAAATGGAACGCACTCGTTCTCCATCAGGCCTTGTTCCCTTGTTGATGAGGAACTGTGATGCCCTGTAGGGGGAGAGGCATTCTGATTTTGGGTCTTCTCGGCCTTTTTACGCTGGTTTCTTCCCATCATTGTAAATTTATCCACCTGTCGTCTTTGTAATTACTGACTTTCAAATTAAGTCCCTGAGTGGACGTCCAACTTCTTGATTCCCAGCACCAGAATCTGAGCAACCCACTGTACGGGCTAAAACAGCTGCGTGGTGCTTTTCTGCCCGGCAATCTCCGCTCTGGCTTCCTTCTTGAGTCCCTTTTTCAATCAGCTGAATAGGCGACTTTGCCTTCTGGGAGCTCCAAACGTCGACCAGAAGGGGACCCAGTCCTGTTTACTCTGCACCAAGAACCGCCACGCCGGCCACAAGAATCGCGCTGGCAATCCGTGGGGCTCCTCCACTGGGAATCTCCTGGTCAGTGAGCAACAAAATTCATCTGAAAGTCTGGCATCCTCTCCTTCTCTGCGCTTTCACTGGGAGCTATGATCCTGAGCTGCTAGTAATCAGCCATCTTGGATCTGTCTCCAAATTTCATTCTTGTCTGATAGATTATTGCTACCATCTTCCTAACCTCACTCTAAGAAGACTTACTATCTAAATTATCTTACAGGATACCAGTCACATTTTCCTCTGGCATGGTTTAACCCATTGCCTAAGACAAAAGTAATTTGACTTCTAATAACACAGAGGAGAATCCAGTTGTCAATATTTCCACCTGATTAACATGTGTGCCTCTGTGTGTGTGACTGGCACTTGGCCAATCCCAGTGTCAGGTTGAAAGATGGCAGATTGTGTGAAGATGCTATTTGACACAGGTAGTATTCTTTTAACTACCTTCTGTGATTGTGTGTGTGTGTGTGTGTGTGTGTGTGTGTGTGTGTTGCAATCATCCTTTGGTGCCCACAGGGGGACTAGTTCCAATACTCTGATCCTTGGGTGCTCAAGTTCCTTATATAAAATAGTATAATATTTGCATATAAACTTCTCCTGCATATTACCTCATCTCTGGATTAGGTATAATACACTATATAATGCAAATGCTTTGTAAATAGTTACTTTGCTGTATTTTTTACTTGTTATTTTAATTGTATCATTGTTTCATTTTTTAAAAAATTATTTTTCATCCATGGTTGGTAGAATCTGAGGACGTAGAACTGTGGACGCAGAAGGCCTACTGTGTAGCATTTTTCAATGCCCAAGAGACGTGAAGAATTGGAGTAAATAAAAGAATCACTGGCTTTTCACATCTGTAAATGTGCTGCTTCCACCCTTTCCTGCAAGAGCTGACTATGAGCTGACTGAAGTGTGGTTAGTGTATTCTAGAGCCAGTAAAGGGTGTGAGAGGGGTACCTTGGCAAAATAACTTTCTAAATACATTGCTGTAAGATCAAGAGGGAAGAAGAGGTTCACAAGCTGTGAGGTGGTAAGAGGGGCACTGCTTATAGGAGTTTTGCGATGGCGCAAGTTGAGGGCCGCTTTTCCCCTCGTCTCTTCCCAGTAACCCCATCCCAGGATGCAAAAGTAGGTGAATCGTCTGTATAAACCACTCTGCCCGGGGAGGACAAATCGCAGACAGTATCTCCCTATGCATGTTAGCCTGTGTCTACTCTGGCCCCCTACTCTCCCTGCAGGCAGCGACCATTTCAGCATGAAATCCCCAGGCAGGGGCTGGATTGTGAGCTCTGCAACATTTATCTCCGCGCTCCCAGCCGCACCGTCCCCCCCGCCTCCCACCGGCTATTTATATGTCTTCGCTGATAAGGAAGGAGCTAGGTTCCTGGCAGTCTGGGGCGGGGCAGTTGAGTTCTCTAAGCAGCCAGAGGGAAAGTGCAGATCAAAGGACCCATTGTCCTCTCCTGCAGGTTGCGGTGACCCCAGGCCAGATTGCACGCCTCCCCCACCCCCCAGGGCCGGTCATTCTGCCTCCTACAGCTCTTGCAGGAGACGTGACCTTAATCTCACTTTTCCCTACCCTTTCAGGAGAAATAACGATACTCCCCAATCTTAGGGAGCAGAGAGTTAGTTCTGGGCGCTTGCCACGGCTGCCTCATTTCAATTGGCACTTGTGCACACACGCGGGTACTTGGGTGTTGGGGGTGGGGCACCGATCTGGGGAAGGAACCGGCCCCCGCCAACTCATCGTTGCAGACCTCCCTCGGTGCACCCCTGGCCGGGATCTGGCCAGTGCAGCGCACTGGGACCTAGGGCAGAGCCAGAGGGGTGAGGCCAGGAGACACTTCAGGCCTCTAAGGACACAGCTGGGGCTGAGGCTCAGTTGAACGCAGCCCGCCAGGGACTCGCCCCCTCCCCAGTGCCTCTCCCTTAACCTGCCGCCCCCAACAGTAATGGGTCGAGATGTAGTGGAAACACTCTGTACATGATTTTTCCGCCCACCTCTCGCGCCCGGGGAGACGGGCAGTGTAGACTCTAGGGGACGACTCTGCCGCGGCGGGGTGCGGAGCGTGGGAAGGGGACGACCGCGCAAGGTGCCAGCCGGCTCCAGGTTTGAGCGAGAGAGGCAGAGGGAGGTCCACGCAGGCATAGAATCCCCCTCCTCCCTCGCCCTAAAGGAATAAGAGCTGCGGGACACAGCGCCCGCCTCCAGACCCCCCATTCCGTTGAGCCGGGACGCGCTGCGGGTGCAGGGCCCGGCGGCCGCCTGCGGTAGCAGTATCACTATCAGCATCAGCATCAGCATCAGCATCAGCATCAGCATCTGCATCTGCATCAGCTCAGCTGCCCGGAGGTGGCCGGTGGCTCTGAAGGAGCTCCAGGCCGCCCCCATCCTCACGCCCTTCTCGGCTCAGGGCGTCCACGAACGTGCGGATGGCCGGCGGGCGAGCGGCGCCGTCGCGATCGCGGCCGCCCCTCTAGCTGGAGGCACCGGGGACCGAACCCGTGGCTTAGAGCTCGACTGCGGACGAATCCGAGGGCCGCGCGCCTCGCGGGAGAGCGGCCGCCGTGCGGCGCGGAGGGATACGCCTCGGCCGCCCCTCCCGCGCCGCGCCCGCGCCCCCGCCCCCGCCGCCGCCGCCCGCCCTCCCCGCCCGGCTGTGCTGCCGCC
This sequence comes from Saimiri boliviensis, assembly GCF_048565385.1. NCBI lineage: Eukaryota > Metazoa > Chordata > Mammalia > Primates > Cebidae > Saimiri > Saimiri boliviensis. Next base: position 22,087,307 of record NC_133466.1, on the reverse strand, counting down.
GCGGCGGCCGCTGCTGCTGCTTCTGCTGCTGCTGCTGCTGCTGCTTCTGCCGCTGCCTGGATATAGTGCGGCGGGAGCGGAGCTCGCAGTCACTTTGCGAGGAGGAGCGCGCGGGCTGCGGGCGGCCGGGGCACCCCGGAAGCGGCGGCGGCGGCTGGAGCGGAGGCGGCCGGGGCAGCGCACGGTTCTCTCTCCGGGGCTGGACTCAGTAACTTTGCAAGTGTCCACCGCCGTCACGTCCTGAACATGAGCCTCCTCCTCTCCTTCTACCTGCTCGGGTTGCTTGTCAGTGGCGGGCAAGGTAGGAGCGTGCGGCTTTATTGCATTTACTTTCCCTCCCCCTTCCACCCGGCGGAGAGGCAACGCGGGGGGCGCAGGAGGAATTAAATGAACTAAAGTTACAGTTATCGTGGTGGTGGTAGTTAGGGTTATTTCCGTTCTTTCTCTTGCTGCCCCTAAAATTGTATCTGTTGTGTGGAGACCCCTAAATACGAGAAGGTAAAATACAGAATTGGAGAAGGGATATCAGTGAGCAGGATACCCAGGGAAACGGCTTTTTTTTTTTTTTTTTTTCTTCTTCTCTCCGTCTCTCTCTGAGATTTTGGCTTTCTCTTACTTTCATGATGAAAAATTGGATGAATATGTTGGTGTGTGTTAACAGTGAAATATCTGAGGTTGCGGAAGGAAAAGGGCACGATGGTGTTTTACAGAAGCAGCAAAAACTATCAGCGTTAAACTCATTTGCAGAATATCTGTTGTGTGCAAGACATTCGATTCTTGGGAGACTATTTTTTTTTTCACCCCTTTCCCAAAACCTTAATTTCTGACTATGAAGTGAATGATGTTGGCTTATTTCTGTTGGAAACTAAGAGAGGGGCGATGGATATTGTGTGTAAGAAAGCAAATGGATAAAACTAGGGATGTGTTGCAGTCATTCATTTTGACCCCCCAACCCCTTATTAATACAGAAAGGTGGAATGATTTTATGACATTAGATTGTAATTACACCTGTAAAGGATTTTTGGGGTTGTGGAGAACTGGTGGGAGCTTTTATCTCTTAAAAAAAAAAAAAAAAAAAAATGAATAGCCTTGTAGAATAACCTGAGAGGGAATTTGTGGAAGCTATCACTGTTTGTCTCTACAGAGATAGAGATGAATTGATCAGACTGTTTAGACTGTAAACATTCACATGAAATATATTTACAATAAATGAAAGCATTTGCAACTGTCCAGACAAGTTTGGATGTTTAATTAGGGACACAAAATGCTAAAACCTGCATTGGTGAAAGTCTTTAAAGGAAAAATAAAATAGCTGTAATTTTGAGATATGTAATGATTGTAAAGAACGTTATGTTATTAGTATAGCATGACATTGGTTTTTTTTTTTTTTAAAGAAATAATAAATTACAAGACAAGTTAAAATATTCAATTCTAAGCATTTTTAGCCTCTTCTGTATTGCTCGTTTGGTCCAGCAGGGGGTGGTAGAACTCCATTTTAAGCCCAGAAGACGGTGGTTTCTGCTCTTCTATCATTCTTCAGCAGGGCTTGACATTTTGGATGTGAAGCCTTCCTTTCTCTGCCCTTCTCCTCCCCACAACTATAGTGCTAGTGGCTGATGAAACACGATTGGATGCAGATTTAATGTTCAGAAATCAGTATGCAAATGTTGGATATTGCTATAGTTCGTAATAGTGTCTTGATAAGATTCTGCTCATTTCCTCCTCCTAACATAGAGTATGAAATATTTTGGTCTTAGCAAAATTGCAGCTATGTCCATCTGAAGCTAATATTAGCCCAATTCGTTAATCCAGTGGTTCTTAAGCAAAGATCACCATACACATATGTCCTGCAGATAGGCTGCTTTAATTTTCAGATAGTGCTGATTGTGTTTAACTGTTCATTTACAGCATACACAGGTATTTTTTTAGTACTAGCAAACAATCCCTGAAAATTGCAGTTAAAATACAACTGCAATTAAGTAAGTGTAGATAGTGTGGAGCAGCATGGGGGCATACTAGGACGCAAGTTTATGCAGACTTATGATTACATTGTGAGTGGTTTGGAGAAGAAAAACGTCTCAGTTGTGGAGTCTGAATTTATCATTGCAGAGGCTAAGTGTGTTGGAATTTGGATACATAGGAAATCTAGAAATGTTTAAATATATAGGTTTAGCTAAAACAGAAACAAAATTTGGATGTGTATATGTAACATAGATGTGAAATTGTTATTCAGCTAATTTATAAGTCAGAATACAAGGTGGTTATAAAGAGGCACTCAGAGACAAGCATCTCTGAAGGGGAACACATATTCACTGTAATGAAACAGGGTGGAAGGAGACCATCATTGTAAGGATCGCTCTATCTAGTACAATTTCACAATGCATGACACTCAGAGAGGCATAGATACATAACAGAGGGACCTAGCTTTTGTGAAAAAGAACACGTAGTACTTCTATGCATGTGTCCTGGTGAAGTCAGAGATGCTTGGAGATAGAGACTCTCACCCTGGGGTCCAATTCCTCTATGCTAGTGTTTTGCTCTGGAATTAAGCATGTAGCAGCAAGTATCAGGCACACTATCAGTGTCACTCATAATTTTGTTTATTCTCTCGTAAAGAGGGCCATGGAAAGCCACCAGTCAGTGATCCCTGGTCTTTCCTTAGAACTACTAAAATCCCAGCTTGCTGATTTATGTGTCCAACAATATACTTGCAGGGGATTTTATGAAGCATGATTGAAGCTATTGCTTTGGAAAGTGGTGTGCAGTTAGACTGGGGAAAGGCAACAATGATAGATTCCCTTTTCAGGAGTCAAAACGTTTTGAACTATAGCAGTTGAATAGGAGAAAATGACATTAAGTGAGAAACTGACTAACTTAAGTGATTGTCAATATTACAATTAGCTAATGAGGCCTAATAGTTTACTTATAACTCCCAACACAACCTTTTTGTTGTATAGTAGTAAGATGCTTTTTTTATTGTAGCTGAAATACTCCTTTAAAAGTCTCTCATTTCCACTGCAAGATTAATGTCTAATGAAGTGAAGTTAGAATGTTATTGTCCAGTCTGAATTTAATGGTCAATGGAAAGAAAATTCTGTAATTCTGTGACTTTTCCAATTATTTTTTCATTGTGTTCAAAACTTGGTCACAGCCATGGTAATCATGAATCTCCAGTGATAACTTCAGTTTCTGATTAACTGCATTTGCCGTTTGGATCTTTGTTTATTCAAACTGTAGTATGTATGGGTTGCTTTCATAAGACTTTTTACATTTTTAAAATCACTTCCTTCTTTCTTTAAAAATTAAGCAAGTATGATTAATAAAGAATTTTTTTTTTCGGGATGTTCACATATATAAAATAGAAGCACTGTTATACTAAAACCTAAGGTAAGAATAAGGCTATTCATCTCTCCTGCAATTCAAGTTCAAACATACCTACTTAGAACACTTACCTAAGGCAAAATCGTGAGGCAAGGAAGGGTGAATTGCCCAGTTGATTAGTTAAACCAGACATCTGCTTACAGTTACTCTCTTTGTTGAAGGTCTAGTAAGTCATTGTATATTAAAGAAATGCACCTTCTAAAAATAGAGCACAGGTGTGTGAGTGTCTACTAGTTTGAAGATTACGGGAGAGATCTCCACAAACTCATCTTCTGTCTAGGCTGTTACATGGCTCCAGCCTCCCTCAGATCCTTTTTCTGTCTGCCCTGCTCTCATTCTTTGATATCGGCCTCTTTGTACAAAGTTGCTATTAAATCAACTGGGTCTTCTTTTGCACTTGGGGAAGATAGGCTAATGTAAATTATTATCTTTATTGTCAAAGAGTAACCCAGAGGAGTTCCCTCCCTACTTCATATCAAAGGAGTTAAGCAGAGCATTTTCTCACTTTACTTTTAATGCAGAATAGGAGCTCAGAGAGAAAAGAAGTTGGTAAGTCCTGGGAGTGTCAGATGAGTCTTTTCAATGACACAGGAAGCTAATGTTCTCCCGGAGGTAAAGTCCTTCTAGAGAAGCAATTAATGGAACAAAGGAACCTCATTCAGGACCAAAAGAGAGTTAGACTTCATATGATTTTGTAAATAAAATGGCCTTCTTTCAAAAAGAAAGCTAGTTAGTAATTAAACTGAGAAATGAGCTACAGAGATTGAAGCTAGTAACCAGGCCAAACATGTAATTTGTTTTTGCCTGTCCTCGTGTGGAATCAGTGCAAATAGTAACAGGATCGACAGTCTGAAGACTCTAGAACTGGTCCTCCTGCTTCCTTTGTCTTTTAACATTTGGGAAATCATTGGAACTTATCTCAGGGTCATCTCTCACAGCAATTAATTTTTGAGAGCGTGAAGAAAACTGCTTCATAACTGATAGAGTGAGTCTGAATTGCCTTCTTTCCCCCCAAAATGAAATTAATCCTCTGAGTGTTGGTGTATGCAAAATTAATTTAATAATTTTAATATTCTTATCAAGGGACCGTCATTGTTTTTCAAATTTTATTGTCCTAAATTTTAAATGTAGTGTGCCCTTTATACAATCCCATTTAAACTGAGGAAAGGCCTATTTAAAAAATTATAAATATGTTTTAATTTTCCAAATTACATGATAGAATACTTTAAGATGTAACCAGTGCTTTTATGCTTTATTAAATGTAATATTTCTGCACTTTATAGAGCCAAGCTATCTCTTAATTGTTCAATGAATAAAAGTGCTTCTCTCTGGTGCTCTTTTAAATATTTTAATAACTTTTAATAATTTACAGTTATAATAATAGTACTGATCCCAAATAGATCAACGTTATTTTCTAGTTTTCTGTATTCACTTGGACCACTAACAATCCATCAATCATTACAAGACACTGTAGATAGCTATGATGAAATGAAACGAGAGGTAACGGGGAATTTTGAGACTATTTATAAGCATAGCTAGCAATCAAAATATTATAGTTTGAAGAATTTCAGGTCAATTGATCAAATTTTTCTTGACTCCATTTGATTTATTAAAACTCACAGGGTTGAAGAAAATTCATTGGATTTGGAATCAGAAGACCTAGGCTACTAAGAGTCTCTAATCCTTGAAGAAGCAACTTACACCCTTAGAACCACTATTTGCTTATTTGAAAATTTGACATTAAAAAATATGGCCAGTTGACCTTGATGCTCAGCCATGAGGAGCAATTGTGACAATAAATATGTATAGGCAGGCACTTTGCAAATGTCAATTCTATGCTAGGCTTTGTTTATATTTTTTAATAATGTACATATAGATAAATTTGTCTGTGGTTTATAAACATTTAATTATATAATTTAAAAAGATCATCATAAGCTGCTCTGTGATTAGGAAAGAATACCAAGGGAACAGAGATTACTTATTGATATGGATGACTCATTCATCATTTATTCATTTATCTAACATTTACAGAATACCCGATGTGTCCCAGACACCTCATTAGACAGCATTCCTAGGAATGGTTGCATAGGTGTGTGAAGAACAACTCCAGGGGGCTCCACTTACTGTCCTAGGGATGGAACACATATTTATTTTTACCATTTGCCAGCAGATGGCAATAGAAGTTTTGAGGAATGATTTGCCTTTTTTGTATCATGAATCCTTTCTGTGGACCAACATCAGGCTGGTGTTAAACACCAAGAGGCTTGGTATTGCCACAAAATTAAGACAAATGACTTACTAAAGATCAAACAGAAAAGTAAAAGGGTTAATTACTGGAGCTGCAGTCTCCAGACTCTTCAGTTCTCCTAACACCAAACTTGTTCATAGATTTATCTGAATGAATCTAATATGTCTTCATCTCAAAGTAAGACGTACTTAAATTCAGTGCCATTTTGTCAGTTAATCAAATAAGCACTTTTTGAGGCCTTAAAATCAGTATAACATCAGCACCTTCTAAGAGTACAGACCACTTGTGCGAAGTGCTTTCTGTCACCTGATAACTTACGACTATCAATGAGTCAAGGGACTACTAGCTTTGTTTTATGGATGAAGAAACTGAGGTACAGAAGAATTATCTGATTTGCCTGTATCACTTATTTTTGTAGTTATCTGGAATTAGGAGTCGATTTTTCAACTTTTAGTTGAATACCTATTTTTAATGCATTGTTGATTCATTTTTTAAAAATTCATTTGTGTGTGGAGAATTAATGTTGATAATTGCAAAAACAAATAATATAAATTTTAAAAAGCCAAATAAACACGTGAGAAATAACAAATTGTTCAACAAAATATTATAAAATGACAAAATATATTACATGATTAATTAAACATTAAGTAGTCTGAGTCCTTAGGAGTTTAGTGCCTAGAACAAGCTAAAAATGATTATGTTTACTAACTGACAGGTTCTCTTGCCATAATCCTCTATTATCCTATTATTAATATCATGATTATCTTTCCTTTGTATATGAAGGCCATGAGATATAGGGAGTTTAAATGACTGTCTAAAGTTTAACTGCTTGGAAATAAGGATTTGCATCTGGGACATGTCCAGAGCCCAGCCTCTTGTCAGGACATCACCTGGCCATTCAGTGAAACTGAAAGCGCTTCAACATAATGAGAGTAAATGGAGAAAAAAAAAAATGAGTGAACAAATTGTAAGAAAGGAGGTACCTGTTGAGAGAACAGAAATAATCGAGGTTGATGAATCCAAGGATTCGTTAACCAGTTTGGGCGCCTGTACTCAATTATGGCAATGGTGGTGGGAATGGAAGATAGAGCAACCTTGAGGACAAGCCGTTTTCGACTCTTGTTAGATCTTTGGGAGCCGTTGTTTGGGCAGGAGAGCAGCATGATAAACTTTGGTTTGTTTTTAAGTCTACTGGCTATGTGTAGGATGGGCCAGAAGAAAAGAAAAATGAGTGAGTGGACGTGACACAAGCGTCTGTGGAAGACTGAATGGGAACTTAGGGACAACTACAAATGGAGAAGTCAGCGGGAAGGGGCCACATGGAGTTTTAAGTCTATTTAACAGAAAAAAAGGTTATATCTTCATAGAAATAGGAAAAATAAATGAAAAATTACCCCCATTTTAAGTAATTTTTAACTTGTTATTTTTAAAATTATTTGTCAAGTTTGCTGTATTCATGGCACATCTAGATTAAAATGTCAACAATAAATTGAAAATGGAAACTGTTGATCTTTTTATTGGACAGTTCTTCCGAATAATTTCTTTAGTTTTATTTGTTTACCCGTTTTTATCTTGTTTTTCCATCCCCATTTATACTTAAATGTTGTATAGTATAGATCTAGAATTTTGGGTAAAATCTCAGAAGTATGTAGGTAAAATTCATTTCATTATATATTCTTCATTTAAATCATTTTCTCTGTTTTATTTGTAGTTTCTTTTTCTTTTGAACACTGGCAGACCAAAACAAAATAAAAATAAGGAGAAACTAAAAAAAGAAAAACCCCTAAAAACTTACATGAAAAAAGATTTTTGGTATTGAATATATAAAGTTTAAACATATTTTCTATTACTATCCAAGGAGGGAAAAAGGATTAATATTTTTGAGCACCTCCTCTATGCCAGAGAGCTGTGTTGAACATTTTTACTCATTATTTCATTGAATCCTGATTAAATCACATTTTATAGATGACGTTCCTGGGATTGAGAGCGACTGATGTGCCTAGAGATTTTAATTCCATTTTTTAGATTGTTATTCACATTTATACCAAAGAATATTAAATACATTTAAGATATGATTCAGTTTTTTTTTTTTTTTTTCTACAGTGTTTGTTTCTTTGGTACATCTTACCTTCTTATACCATTGATTAACAGGGGGATGATGTGTTAGAATGCAGAAATTGTGTTGATCCCTGGGTTGGAAGTAGCGGCTCACATCTATACTCCCAGCACTGCAGGAGGCCAAGGCTGGCAGATCACTTGAGATTAGAAGTTTGAAACCAGCCTGGGCAATGTGGCAAATCCCCATCTTTACCAAAAATTAAAAAATTAGCTGGGCATGGTGGCACATCCCTCAGTAGCTCCAGCTACTTGGAAGGCTGATGTTGGAGAATCACTTGAGTCTGGGAGGCAGAGGTGGCAGGGAGCAGAGATTCCACCACTGCACTCCAGCCCGGGTGACAAAGTGAGACTCCATCTCAAAAAAAAAAAAAAAAAAAAAAAGTTGTCGATCTATATATCATTTTCTCTGCTGATTAATTTTTAAGTGATCAAGAGGAGCCAGGCTTTCTGACAATTAAGGAAAAAGCCTTAGCAAGTTATGAAGACATTAAGGAAAAAAAATATTAAAAAATCAACTCAAAAGACTTCTTTAGTACAAGTATTCATTTACTTAGTAGCTTTATGAACATCTTGATTTCCAAAGTAATAGGCATCTGGAGAAGTTGAAAGTGCAACTGAAGAAGCTGGGAAGTCACTTTGCCTGGTGAAAAATAATGTTTGTTTTTTGTTTACTTTATGTCTTTAATTTTTAAAGGTTACACTGTGGATCATAGTTTGCAATTTAAAGTGAATACCCTTTAGGCATTGCATCCTGAGAGAGGGTGCGAAAGCAAGGTGGAAATGCCAGCAGAGATTTAACTATGCTAGTGTTAGAATCAAATGCTTGTTCCTCATTGCTGAAGAGAAGAACTAGAGCTCAGACAAGGAAATTTCTCAGCGAGGCAATTTACCTCTATAGAAGGGTGCATCTCACAAATGAACAATGGTGAGAACATACCTAAACAGGAGAGGGGAAGGGTTTCCTATCCCTGACGCAGGTAGCCCCTACTGCTGTGTTGTTCCTCTATTGACTAGGGTTGGACTGCACAGTCTAAGCTAATGTCAATTGGCGATTTTAAAAGGAGCAGGGGTATGAGCCAGAGGGGCGGAGTGAGCAGTTTGGCTGGAAGGACAGTTAAGGGACAGGTAACTAACGTTGACTCAGGTCAAATCAGGTGACCAGAATGAGTCAGGACTGATCAGGTGATACTTAGGTCAAAGCAGGTGACCAGGGGAACAGATGTAAACTGCTGATTAGAACAGGTGGGAAAGTTGTTTACTGAAACTAGAGGCAAGGGGGCGAAGAGAACCAGGAAGTTAAACTTTCAAATGGAGAGCAGAGAATAATAGAGCCAAACATACTGACATACTGATTCTTGGAAGAGAAACTTAGAGCTCACTATATTTAACACTAGTATTGTAATTAAGACTGTTACGGGTTTTGTTAGTGCTTGGTTACAGATTTCTGTAGGTTTTAAATGTTCTGCCTCCTAATCCTGTCTTTTCCCGTAAAGTGTGATATTTTTTACTGCACAAGTTTTCAGACACCAGAGATTTTCAGGGATGCAAATACAGTGCTATATCAAAAATGCATGTCTCTACTTGTAAAATCAGCCAATGTATTATGACTAAAGCCCATATTATAGTATTAATAGGTCCCAATGTGAGAAGATAAGCACACTTATAGTTTGTTCTCAGTATTAACAAGAGGACTTGGGGATATTTTTAATGTTATTGTAACTTGTTCATTGCCAACAAGTTCTTTTGGTACTTCTGTTACTAGAAAGGGGTCCCAATCCAGAACCCAAGAGAGGGTCTTTGGAGCTCACACAAGAATTCGGGGCAAGTCCACAAAGTCAAAGAAAGTTTCTTAGGAAAGTAAAGGAATAAAAGAATGGCTACTCCATAGGCAGAGCAGGCCTGAGGTCTGCTGGTTGCCCATTTATTGTTACTTCTTCATTATATGCTAAGCCAGGGGTGGATTATTCATGAATTTTCTAGAAAAGGGGTGGAGAATTCCTGGAACTGAAGGTTCCTCTCCTTTTTAGACAATATAAGGTAACTTCTGCATGTTGCCCTGACATCTGTAAAGTGTTGTGGTGCTGGTGCGAGTGTCTTTTAGCATGCTAACGCATTGCAACTAGTGTACAGGGATCTGTGAAGATGACCAGAGGCCACTCTCACTGCCATCTTGCTTTCAGCAGGTTTTGGCTGGCTTCTTTAGTGCATCCTGTTTTATCAGCAAGGTCTTTATGACCTGTAACTTGTGCCAACCTCCTATCTCATCCTGTGACTTAGAATGCCTAACCATCTGGGAATGCAGTCTAGTAGGACTCAGCCTTATTGTACCCAGTCAACTATTCAAGATGGAGTTGCTCTGATTCAGATGCCTCTGACACCTCTAATACTAGATTTTCTGATTATTTTTATGTCCGTTGCCTCAGTTACTTGTTTTCTGATTATTATTCTCTCCTAATCACTGCCTGAACAAAGAAGTTGAATTTCTGTGTTCTAGCAGTAACTTTGTAAGTATCATGCATGAGAGAAATGCTAAGAACAGTTTATGTGAAGATTAATATATACAGTGAGGTATGTCCCATATACTTTGATCAGTGACATTTACATGCTTTTGATTTAAAAAAGTAATTTACTTAGAGAAATCACTTAAAACTTTCTGATACTAGCTGAAGTTAAGCATATTTTAAATCTTGTTCACTCTTTATCATACCATTTAAGCAACAATAACTGGCTTTATACTACTTCCATAGATTACACACTAATCGTTACACCAGGTAAAACTTTTGAATCATCAAAGGGTAAGAGCTATACTATGATGTAATATTTTTAAATGAATATACTATGCATTGTGTGACATATTGACAAAACACTTGCAGTCAATTTAAATTTACCTAATGAAGTCACACTGTTATCCTGAAAGGTAAATAGTATTTTTGATTTAGAATAGGATAATAAACTTCAAAAAGACGAAATTACTTGCCCAAATAGAAAGCTTTAAAAAATGGTAGGGCCAGACTTGATATAAATATTGTACTCTAGATACATCATATTTTCCTATTACAATGTTTCTGATTTCACTTAAAGGTTTGTTTAACTCATGTCCATGAAGCAGTAATCAAAAAATACTTATTGATATGAAACATATTTTATGTCATTATCTTCTTCAGAGTTTACTTTGGAACTATGTTTATAAGATGCCATTAATTTTAATTAGCTATCTACCTTTTGTTTGAATTATTTGGGAGTGTTTGATTTAGAACTGTCAATACTTTTGCCTTGTACTCCATTTACACAGTCCTGTTCTCTCAGCCTCATTGCTCATTACTGTGCACATCAGTTCTTTCAGCAAATATTAATTAATTGCTTATACCAGTCATTGTTAAAGGCTTTCGGGAGTCAATCAAAGATGAGATAATATACCTGAATTCTGCATTTCAAACTTGTGATACTCTACTGTGACCTTCCATGTAAACTCCATGGGAACAAGAATGCCTTTCCCTACTAGCCTCCCATTAAATACAATTTATTTGAATACAGAGAATAGAGAATGTGCTCTAAATTCATATGTGTATTCGTAGAATATAGTAGAAGCCCAGCAAATATATGCTGAATGCATATTCAAGATATTACCCAGCAGGAATGAACCAAATTGACTGATTTTAAAAAGTTTATTACTTTTGCATTTGTATAATTATTTGTTTTGTTGGAAATATGTGTTGGACTGTGTGTTTATTGCACACATTTTGTTTATATCATGGCCATGCATATAGCAGATCTTCCATAAATATATGAACATCTATAAAATAATAAAGTCACCGTTTTTATTTAATTCAGGAGAATTAACAAAGATGAATCACCTTATCCCTGGTCTTATGTTCTGACTGAAAATTAATTAGGCTTGGAATAGGGAAAACTTAAATCTTTCTGTAAGATTTGTTATTTTGAAGCTTTATCTGAGGCACAGGATATGGTTATGTAGTTGGAGTCTCAAAACTTTTCAATATATATATTGAAATATATAAATAAATGAGGGAGATATAATATATTGATAATGGTATAATTAACTAGATTAGATATAGTCAATAGTAAATGTCTGCTGTGTCGATAGAGCAAGTATTTAAAGTCCTCAAAATCAAGATAATCCCCCATGGTTAATTAAAAGTTGATTATTCATTCCATTCTTATTGGAAACCAATTCTGAACTGTATGTATAGTGAGAGAAGAAAATAATTGTTTCATCTTAATTTTTAAGAGATACTTGCATGTTTTCTCTTTTTTAAAAAAATGAAATTTAATTTAACCTCGAAAATCCTCCTTTGTCTGCTAGCTGTGTGTGTTTTTTTATTTTTATTTTTTAATGATTTTTCTGGTGTTCTCTAGGTCTAACTTCAGTGATAAAAGCTTTTAAGTTTATTGGACAGAATGCATTTTCAGATACCCCAGAATACCTTCATCACCTATTTATCTGTATGCCTACCATTTATCTATTAATGCTACCATTATTACATATGCTGCTTTTAACTCGAAGCATATTTTTAAATTAAAGAAATTACTAGTGCTTCTGTTTTATCTATTTTTACTTTCATCTCCCTCCTCAAATTTTACATATAATCACTTTAATTGGTAATCTCGATGAGTTGTTTCATCTCAAAGCCCTCTCACACGTCCCATGCGAATGCGTTTTCACTCTGTGTCAGCTGCAGGTGCTCTGCAGTTTAAAACAGAATTCAACCTACGTTGTAAATGAAATTCTGAGGTCCTCTGTGCTTTATAAAAACCTTCTCAACCACATCCAGAATGGATATGAAATGTTCAACTTTAGTGTGCTCGGGTTATTAAAATAATATATTTTTGTACAAAATTCTGAGCTATTATGCAATACACTAAGTTATTAATCTATTTTTGCTTTCAATCCCTGTATAATTTTTATTATAATGAAACACTTTATTAAAAAATAGTCTCCTTCTTACATTGTGCATTAATACAGCACATTGATGAACAGTGACTTCTTTAACCAGGAAGTATCTCTTTCTTACTAGGAAAATCAAAGGATTAAGCAATTGACTATGGGAGGAAAGAGGACTTTCTTATTAGTCAAGTTTCACTTGACTTTTCCTGCCCTGCTGCCTCTCTCTCCCATGCCTTTTACCTCATGTTGAAGTCTCTAAGTCTCAGGTGATGGACATGGATGGGGATGTGTGATGAGAGAAGATAAAGTTTTATAAGTGTAAAGTGTCATTACTAATTAGGATTCCAAAATACATTCTAACCTCCAGGCCGGGAGCTGAGGTTGAATGATAAAGGGAAGTGAAGGTTGAATGATAAAGGGAAGTGAAACTCAGAGACTAATCACTGTTTTGTTTGAAGGAGGATAATTCATCAGCTAAAGGAGAATGGGAATGTGGGTGGTTGTGTTAGAGGGTGAAGAACTTGAATAAAACCTCAAATAGTTACATGCATACAGGGGAGAAAAAGATACCCTGAACGTATAGAATGATTATAGACAACCTTATTTCCTTAATGCTCAGTGTCTAGTTTTAAGTATTTGGTGAATTAATTGAATGAAAGAAGGAAACCTGCCATTTACTCTGCAGAGTTTTTTTTTTTTTTTTTTTTTTTTTTTTTTTTTCCGTAGGGGTTACATCATTTTTAAATTCAAAACATATAGAAGATCTGAACTATTACTTTAGAGATGAGGGAACTAATTTTCATAAAAGATATGTAGCATCTAATAAGGAAAGAATCTGAAATTCAAATTCAGGAATATCTGATTCTGAAATTATACTCATTTAACTGACTAAAACATAGTCCCTTGAAGAAACAAGGAATTGCAGGAGAAAAAAGGTAAGCACTATGTGTAGTTCTAGCTTCAGGTTTGTATCATTTTTTCTGGACAATTTTCCCCCCACCTCCCACCCAGCTCTGTAGGACATACATTTGCACTATACAGCATGATTTTTTGACATACGTATGTATTGTGAAATTATTATATCAAGCTAATTATCTATCAACTTAAATAGTTATCTTTTTGTTGTTGTTGTTAGAACATTTAAGATCTAATCGCTTGACAATTTGCAAGTATACAACACATTTTTAACTATAGCCACCATGCCATGTAATACATCTTTGGAAGTTATTCAACAGAATGAAAAGACTACCTGTGGAATGGGAGAATATATTTGCAAACTAAACCTCTAATGAGGGGTTAATATCCAAATATATGTAAGTAGTTCAAGTAACTCAGTATCAAGAAAACAACCCAGTTTTTAAAAAATGGGCAAAACACCTGAGTAGGTATCTTTTAAAAGCTGTTTGTCAACAGGTATATGGAAAAATGCTCAACATTGGTCTTCAGGGAAATGCAAATTAAAAACCATAGTAAGATATCACTTCACACTTGGTAAATTGTCTGTTACAAAAAAGACAAAATCTAATGTTGGTGAGGAGAGCAGAGAAGCCTAGCACATTGTCTTGGGGAATGTAAATTAGTATAGACATTATGGTCAATAGTATGGAGGTTTCTAAAAATGAAAAAAATGGAAATGTCATATCATCAGTCATTACTTTTGAATGGCCAAATCCAGGTTAGTGACTGCCAATTAGTAAATGAGTGACTTTTTTAGAGACTTCAAAGATGAGTAGGCATGGAGAACTAGCAGTATTTAGAGATAATAGGGTGGGGTTTAGGGTGGTTGTAAGGCAGGGAAACTTGATTGTTTAGATTAGTGTAATTTATTAAGAACTATATAACATTAATATTTAAATATGAACTGTATCTTTAAAATGGCTTTTCTTATTGTGACTCACTATAACGATTAATAATTTAGTAAGCCGTCAGTTGTGGGTGACTTAATGAATATTATCATAGTGAAATTACAGCAGTTTAGGATACCTTTAGGAGCAAAGAAGAGAACAACAAATTCAAAATGGCTTAAAAATGAAAATCTGTTCTAGCACATGAGAGGCCATATAGAGGTAGATTTTAATTTCATGTTTCTACTCATGGTTTGGGCTACTTTTGCTTGGCTTTGGAGAAAAAACTTGTCTTCAGCAACTCCAAGTATCACATACTTATGTACTTATCTGAAGTTAGGAAAGAAATACAGGTGCAGTTTATTTTATTGTGTTTCCCTTTATTGCATTTCACAGATACTGCATTTTTTACAAATTGAATGTCTGTGGCAACCCTGTGTCAAGCAAATCCATTGGCCTCATTTTTCTAATAGCACATGCTTTCCTTGGGTCTCTGTGTCACATTTAGGTAATTCTGGCAGTATTTCAAACATTTTATTATTTTTATGTCTTTATGGTCATCCGTTATCTTGATCTTTGATGTTACACTTGTAATTATTTTAGGGTACCATAAAGCATACCCATATAATGACAAACTTCATCAATTTATAAAAGTTGTGTATTCTGACTACTCCACTGACTGGCTGTCTCCTGGTATTTCTCCCTCTCTTCAGAATCTCCCATTCCCTGAAACATGACAATATTGAAATTAGGCCAGTTAATTAACCCTACCCCTAAATGTTCAAGTCAAAAGACAGGTGGTCACAGGTCTCTCACTTGAAATCAAAAGTTAGAAATAATTAAGTTTAGTGAGGAAGGCGTGTCGAAAGCCGAAATAGGCCAAAAGCTAGGCCTCCTGTGAGAGTTAACCAAATTATGAATGCAAAAAAAAAAAAAAAAAAAAAAAATTGAAGGAAATTTAAAATGCCACTCCAGTGAATGCAGGAATAAGAAAGCAAAACAACCTTATTGCTGATATGGAGAAAGTTTTACTGGGTTGGACAGAAGAGAAAACTGGCCACAATATTCTATTAAACCAAAGTCTAATCCAGAGAAAGGTCCTAATACTCCAGTTCTGTGAAGGCTGGATTGGAGAGGTAAGATGAGAGAGGTAAGGAAGCCACAGAAAAAAGCTGGAAGCTAGCATAAATTGGATCACAGGGGCCAGGCGCTGAGGCTCACGCCTAGCAGTTTCGGAGGCTGACCTGGGCAGGTCATTTGAGGTCAGGAGTTCGAGACCAGCCTGACCAGCATGGTGAAACCCCACCTCTATTACAAAATTGGCTGTACATGGTGGCACGTACCTGTAATCCCAGCTATTTGGGAGGCTGAGGCAGGAGAATTGCTTGAACCCAGTAGTCAGAAGTTGCAATGAGCAGAGATTGTGCCATTGTACTCCAGCCTGGGCAACAAGAGTGAAATTGCATCTCAAAAAAAGAAAAAAGAAAGAAGAAATTGGTTCATGAGGTTTAAGGTAAGAAGCCATCTGAATAACATAAAAGTGTAAGGTGAAGCAGCAAGTGGTGGTGGGGAAGCTATAGCAAGTTACTCAGAAATTCTAACTAAGATTGTTGGTGATGGCAGGACTGCACTAAACAACAGATTTTTAATATCGAAGAAGCAGCCTTCTATTGTCAGATGATACCATCTGGGAGTTTATAGCTAGAGAAGAGATGTCAATGCCTGGCTTCAAAGCTTCAAAGGACAAGCTGACTTTTTTCTTGGGGGATAATGCAGCTGGTGACTAAGTTGAAGCCAATGCCCATTTGCTAATTTTAGTCCTAGGGTCCTTAAGAATTATGCTAACTCTACTCTGACTGTGCTCTACAAATGAAACAAAAAGCCTGGATGACAGCATGTTTGTAGAGACCTACCTCTCAAAAAAAAAAAAAATTCCATAAAAATATTACTGCTTATTGACAATGCCTCTGCTCAGCTGAGAGCGCTAATGGAGATGCACAAAAAGATCAACACTGTTTTCATGTCTGCTAACGTAACATTCATTCTGTAGCTCAGGAATCAAGGAGTAATTTTGACTCTTGGTCTTATTCTTTAAGCAATATATTTCATAAGGCTATAGCTGCCATCTGTAATGATTCCTCTAATGGATCTAGGCAAAGTCAGTTGAAAAGCTTCTGGAAAGGATTAACCATTCTAGATGCCATTAAGAACATTTGTGGTTCATGGGAGGAGGTTATATGTCAACATTAATAGGAGTTTGGAAGAAGTTTATTCCCCGTATTTCTCCGTCTCATGGATGACTGAGGGCAATACTTCAGCGGAAGAAGTAACTGCAGATCTGATGGAAAGAGTAAGAGAACTAGATGAGAAGTGGAGCTTGAAGATGGGACTGAAATTCTGCCATCTCATGATAAAACTTGAATGGATGAGGGGTTATTTGTTTCTTATGGGTAAGCAAAGAAAGTGATTTCTTGAGATGGAATCTACTTCTGGTGAAGACGTCGTGAACCTTATTCAAATGTAAATAAATTATTTAGAATATTGTATACATGATGTAGAATATTATATACATTTATAATATGGTATACATGTAAATAAATTATTTAGAATATTGTATAACAGTGTCAGGGTTTGAGAAGATTGACTTCATTTTGAAAAGCATTCTACTGTAGGTAAAATATTATCAAACAGTATTGCATGCTACAGAGAAATATGTTAGGAAAGGAAGAGCCGACTGAAAGCATCAGACATCATTGTTGTGTTATTTTGAGAAACTGCTACAACCACTTCAACCTTCAGCAAACCCTTACCCTTATCAGGAAGCAGCCATTTACATGGAGGCAAGACCTTCTACCAGCTAAAGGATTAGGACTCACTGAAAACTCAGATGATCCTTAACTCTTTTATTTTAGCAATAAAACATTTTTAAATTAATGTATGCACGGCGTTAGACATGTTTCTGTTGCACAGTTAATAGACCGTAGTATCGTATAAATATAACTTTTACATACCCTGGAAAGCCCAAAAAATGTGTTATTTAATTTATTGTGATATTTGCTTAATTGTGATGTTCTGGAACCAAACTGGCAGTATCTCCAAGGTATGACTGTATTTCTTTAATTGATTTTCTTTGGAGGAAAAATTCTCCTACCCTCTGTTGTCTAGCCAACTTGCCTCAATACTTATTACCTACAATTGTTTCATATGATCACTCCTAAATTAATTGCTGGTGAGGAGAATGACATTAACATGATTTCCATTGCTGAATCAACTCTTGTTTGCTGATGAGATCTTCATCCCTTGAAGTACATGACAGGCCAATCACATCAGGTGTTCATCTTGCAAGGAAGAATGTAGGAGTGAGAATATTGTATTCAAATGTGCCTGCCACAGGAATGTTGAAAAGACTATTTTTTGTCAAAGAGTGCAAACAGTATCAAAGCCAACATTAATAAAGTCCTTACAGTATACCATATTTATGTGCATTGTATGTGTGATCTCATATGATTCTCCAAACTTTGAGATTAATTATCTTTTATAGATGATGTAATGAAGAGATTTTAAAGAGTTTTGATGATTTCCTTAACTGATAACACTATTCAATGGCAAAATTGGGATTTGAACTCAGCAAAAAGAGTTCCCAGCCAAGTTGCTGTAAAAGAAAACCATTAGCATTGTGCATAGTTTTACTTTTGTTAAGTTTAAGAATGATAAGATAAGAATATTAACTTACTTTGTGAACAGGCTATGTTCTGGGCACTTTCCAAAAACAAAACAAAACAAAAAAAGCAAAACAAAAAAAAAGAAAACCAACCATTATGCTTGAGCTTATTTAATACCTATATCTGCATACAGATTATTATTATTTTAAACATTTTTACAAATAAGGAAATTATGAGACAGAATGATAAAGTAATTTGCCTCAGGTCACATAGCTATGATGTGGCTAAGGTGGAGTTTGAACTCAGGCTGTCTTTGGCTTTGAAGACCTGGGCGCCTCCCACTACACAGTGCTTGGGGACTACAGTCAATATATGGCAGGAGAAGTGTAATACATTTGGGTAAATAAACAAAATTGCAAATACTTGACTAGTCCTCCAGAAGCTTATAATATAAAAGAAGAAAAAATATTTCATGGAAAACATTTTTATTGGTTTTATGTTCTTTTCTAGAGTAGGTAGGAGAATAGCATTTTCAAGTCTAAGGAGACTTTGGAACATATTACTTTTTGTTTTTGGAAGAGGAAGAGTTGGTTAAAAAATAGAAATGGAAACTAGGGTCCTCTGTAGAGGGAGATGTTATAACTGAAATCTAGGAGTGTTGATTTGAAATAGACTGATGAGGCAAGTTAAATATTGAAGCATGGGTGATTATGCAGACTCACTATTCAGGGTGCATGGCATGACTAAATGGTGAGCTATACCTATTCCTCGCTTTTAATTTCTTCAAGAAGCTTCACAGTGAATTAAAAGTTAAGGTGATACACAATCATTGATTGAAGCACTCGGTATATGAAACTACACATGCTCTGTAATTTCTCCTTTTTAGAATAGCAGTTCTTCCTTTTCTGTGCCAAGTACTTGTACTAACACTGTTTTCTTGAAATAGCCAAATCTATAAAATTTTATGTAAAATACATGTTTAAAATTTATATAAAATACATATTTGTTTGCATACATCTGTGTATATGTGTATGTATATATATATTTGTGTGTATGTATATATACATATACACACATACATATATTAAATATTAAATATATATGCGCACAGGAACTTTGGGAAGCCATTCTATACTGTATCAAAATGTTTCAATGCTATATCAAAATGTTTGCTATATTCCTTTCATTAGTTTCATTAGTACTGAAAATCATGAATATTTTGTTATTAGTACTTTGCTGATTTTTGCTTTTAAGAAGAAAATGTACTTCATTCTAAAACATCGACTCATTATTCACACTTTGTATAACTGAAGGCTAATTAGTCAGTGTTTAACTTCTCAAGACTACAAAACAATATCTAACATCTCCTTGTTACACAAACCGGAGAGCTAAACACCTCTCCCCAACACTTTTTTTTAAAGAAACTCCCAACACACAAGTATCCCTAATTGATGATATTTTCCATCAAAACATAGTCAATGAATATAGATAAAATCGACATTTGAAGTATGAGTGTTTTGGTTCGAGCTCAGGGACTGTTATTGAATTGCATGCATGGACTTGAATTCTTCATCTCAGTTTCTCCAGTTTGTAATTAAAGAGATGAAGGCTGCTAAGTTTCTAATGGTGTTGTACTCTCTTTTACATTGGACTGCACAACTGAATTATAACACTTCTTGTTACAGTGCCCCGAACAAACTTAACATGTTTGTAATATCACAATAAGTATTGGATCATAAAGTTGTAGATGCCTATTCTCTTGTCAGTGGTGGTTGACTGTCATGACCCTTTTGAGAATTACTAAATAGTTGATCTGCTTCTATTTCTGTTGACAGAGAACAAATTTCATTTGTGTAAAGAGCTTTTATGAGGTATGTTGGCTCTGTTTTTCATATAAAGCATTTCCATATTTTCAGGTACTCAGGACAACTAAGTGCACTTATTTGCAGCAAAATAAGAATGTTTAAAATTAGAGAGTTTCTAGTAACTTTATTGCTGGCAGGTTCATAGTTTAACAGAAATAAAAATATGTAAATGGGAGCTCTCCTTTTTTTATCTCTAGCATCGAATGGTTCTATTTTAAAACAATTCTTTGATTTACTTTTAGTTCTTATAGATTGGTGACACCAGTCAAAATTGTTTCTGAGGTTTTCAGAATTCATGTCACGTGGCTGGTCATTGAAGCATTCTGGCTGAATGGCTGGATACTAAATGGACTCGTGCCAGCACATGGCAGTTCCAGGCATTGAGGTCAATGGCTGCTTAGTGCTGGGGTGAAACACTTTCCCATGCACAAGTTGCTGGTGGTTTCCTGTGAATAAATTTGGATCCTGTGGCCTAAATAATTTCTTTAGCAAATAATTCAGTGTCTCTGATTAGTTCCCAATTCTGTTCCATGCTCAGAGAAGCCTCACTCTGTATACCTAAATATTTAAATATTTTCCCTTCAGCTTCAAAGCAAACTTTTTGATAATTATATCCACAAAAATATTTTTATTTGTAGACATGCAAACACTTTGAACCTTCAAAACATTCTTCCATGTCATAGGTTGTATGATGATTAAACAGCACATAATTGAGATCTGGCAGTTTTGCATATAAATCTTGTTCATCTAATTGCTGGATGTGAGGTCTTCTGCAAATGATTCAGTTTTTTTCTTTCTTTCTTTGTGTTTACCCATATAAAATCCATTACTTATTTATTTATTCATTCATTCATTCATTCATTCATTCATTCATTATTTTTGAGGTGGAGTTTCACTCTTGTCACCCAGGCTGAAGTATAATAGCGCAATCTTGGCTCACTGCAGTGACCTTTACCTCCCAGTTTCAAGCGATTCTCTTACTTCAGCCTCTGGAGTAGCTGGGATTACAGGCATGCAGCACCATGCATGGATAATTATTTTTCTTTTTTTATTATACTTTAAATTCTGGGGAACATGTGCAGATCGTGCAGGATTGTTACACAGGTATATACATGTCATGGTGGTTTGCTGCATCTATCCCCTGTCATCTGCATTAGGTATTTCTCCTAATGTTAGCTCTCCCCAATCTCCCCACCCTCTGCTATCCCTCCCCTAGCCCCCCACCCCCCAGACCCCAGTGTGTGATGTTCCCCTCCCTGTGTCCATGTGTTCTCATTGTTCAACACCCATTTATCAGTGAGAACAGTGTTTGGTTTTCTGTTCTTGGGTCAGTTTTAATTTTTTCTTATTAGGAGAAGAATATTAAGAGTATTCCTTAATTTTGTCATCCATAGAATAAGTATAATAATATTGATACTATTCACAAAATATCCTATTAATATTGGTTATTTTCCTTAATATTTCAATAGAGCTGATTTATAATTACCTAATTCTTTATTATTTATTTACTAAGCCTCCTTTAATATTCAAAGAAAATTTGAATGTATGAAAAACAGTATTCCGGTAAAATATCAGAATGTTTATCTTGAAGTAGT
Organism: Saimiri boliviensis; assembly: GCF_048565385.1. Taxonomy (NCBI): domain Eukaryota; kingdom Metazoa; phylum Chordata; class Mammalia; order Primates; family Cebidae; genus Saimiri; species Saimiri boliviensis. The sequence continues at coordinate 22,065,688 of NC_133466.1, read as the reverse complement.
TAACTAGCTTTGGAAAGTTACATTACCACTCTGCCATTGAATATATTCTGTTTAGTTTTCCCATACTTCACTGAATGCCAATGCCAGCTGGTAAGTTTGGACTTTGCGGGCTTTATGGTGTCTTGAAACTTTCTGCTTCTCTATGTTGTTAGCTGGGTGCCATCATGGTGCAGGGCTCCATAGCTGAGTCAGAATGTGGAACTGAGGGTAATTACTGTTTATTAACTGACCATCTACGTAAACCCTGAATCCAGTACAAAGTTCAGTTTCTTTTCTTTTTTTCTTTTACTTTCTTTCTTTTTCTTAAATGTAGTCTTGCTCTGTTGCCAGGGCTTGAGTGCAGTGGTGTGATCTCAGCTCACTGCAACCTCTGCCTCCTGGGTTCAAGTGCTTCTTCTGCCTCAGCTTCCCGAGTAGCCTGGATTACTGGCGCCCACCACCACATCTTGCTAATTTTTCTATTTTTAGTAGAGATGGGGTATCACCTTGTTTGCTAGGCTGGTCTTGAACTCCTGACCTCAGGTGATTTGCCTGCCTCAGCCTCTCAAAGTGCTGGGATTATAGGCATGAGCCACTGTGCTCGACCAACCAACGTTCATTTTTCCTCTCAGGGCTCTCCTCCACTCTCAAGGACTTTCCCTTCTTTCCCTCACTTTACTTAAACTGTTGTCTGGGCTCTTGTGGAATCTTATAAGCTCTATTGCCATTATTTTTCTCCACGTCTCTTCATCCCTAACTCACTTGTAGATCTTGATTGTGCCTCCACGTTGGGCAGTGTCTGTACTAGTGGTATTTCACAGCATGGTCACAGCACAGATGTTTCCACAGTTCTAAATAAGGCTCCACCTCAGCTCCCAGTGACTCTGGTCATGCTCAGAGGCTAAGCAGGCTTTCCCTAGTAACTTGTCTGCTGGAATTCCACCCATAACCTATGTTACTAGGTTTCCTGATTCAAGCTCTAGTGATACCCCTCTAGTTTAGTAACAATATGTTCTCTTCTAATGCATTCATCCTATTAAAGGTATTATAAGAACACTTTTTAAGTATCTTCTACATTATAGTAGATGAAGTAAAGACAAAGGGGAGAGAGAAAACTTGGGCCCTCTGTGGCCAAGTAGACTATCCTCTCTTTATACCCTCTGGTAGCCAGTCATTCTAGAGTACCATCCGTGCTTTCAAAGACAAAGTCCATTTATCTCTCGGATCTTTCTGTGGTGGTGATAGTAAAGATTATGGCAGTAGGGTTGGTAAGTTAGGTTGGCCGGTTGTCTCCTGGGTCCCACAGGGAATTACAACACAAGAAAGGAAAAGATAGTATGCTAAGAGACACTTGATGGTCTTCTGCTTTCATCTTTCCCAGGAATTTATGCATTCTTCTCTTTAAGAAAATGGGAAACTATTCTTAAGTAGATGCATTCTGTATCGGTGGATCATTATATTTTGTAAAGTCTTTGTTGTGGGCCATTTAGTTATTGATATTTAAAAGGATCCTTATTAAGAAAACATTCACCTCATTCAAGTCCATGGATTTTTTACTTTAAAAGCCCAGCATTCAAAACTGTCTATTCTGCCATGCTCTATTTTAAAGTGTGCTGTTAAAAGCAAAGTTGATGATGACCTTTTGGTTCTCAGCTTTTGCAGATTCCATCAAGCAATGAGTAGCTTAGTTCACTTCCATGGAAAGCCAGAAGAAACAAGCTTTAGAGAACTTGTTTAGAGAGTGAGAAAGACTCAACATATAGATGTGTAATAAAGAAACAGAAACAAACAATAGGAGAGAAAATTGAGTAAATGGTGATTGTTATGTTTATAAAAACTAGAAGGATTGATTTGATTCCCAACTTGCAATTCTAGAATAATTTTCTAAAGGTAGCTTTTTAAATCTTTCACAAACTAGTATGTTTTAATCTATTCATTTACCTCAGTTTACCATATGAAACCAAGCTCAAGGTGTTAGATACAGTAAGTTCCTCTTCAAAGGTTCAGCTTACTTACCTTCCTTGTTCTTTGTTCTTAAGGTCAACTTCTTTGTACCTCCTCACTCCTAGTTACCCACTTTGTAAACAGCTGCTCCCACCAGTCCTAATCTGTGGTCCGCATCTGTTCCTTATTTGGAAAAAAGTCCCCTTCATGCTTGGCTACCCAAACTGCCCTTTCTGCCACTGTAACCCACATCCCTGCTCTATTTGAAATCACCAATCGGGATCAGTTTAGATTGTGCAGTCTGACTCCAGCCAATGCGGACAAGACACAGAAGCAGGGACTGACTATGTTAGGGATAAAAACCCCTTCCCTCCTTTGTTTGGTGTGCTCTCCCAGTGGCCAGAAGTGTGAGCAGCACCCTGCTTCAGAAGTAAATTTGCCTTGCTGAGAAATCCTTGAGTACTCATTCTCTTTGTAATTCTGAGCTCTTATTCCCAACAAAGCTGTGCTTAATTTTTAAAAACCCTTCTTAGCCATTTTAAACCATATTTCTCCATCTCTTATGAACTACTAGTACAAAGATTAGTACTGCTTATTTGAACATGTAATCTCATACAATCCAGTGTTAGGATTTTTAAATTTTATTAATCTTGTCCTATAATTGATTCTAAGCTTCTTACATTCTAAGCTTTCTACACACAGAAGTTTTATGTCATGCACATAGTAGATGCTCAGTAAATAGTTGTTGAAAAAATAAATGGATGATGCTCTGATATTGTTATTTATACTTAAAGAAGAGATTTAAAACTTCAACACAAGAATTTGGTTTATATATAAACAAATATCTGGCTGTGATGGCTCTTATAAATGGCCATATACTGATAAATGTCATAGAATGTAGTTTTGTAAACACTTTAAAGATAAACATACACTTTTAACTAATTAATATAGTTTAGTTGAAAATAAAAATAAAATAAGTTGTATCCAAGCTTTTTAAAAAATGCATACTTAAAAAATTAAACTCATTTTATTCTTTATATTCATTTAGTAGTTTACTTGGAACTTAATGAGGAATGTATGCAACACTCGCCTTCTCAATACTTCTAGATTTCTAGAGAAGACAGCAAGTAAGCGTAATAGTCCAAATCAGGCGTCCCCAAACTACGCCCACGGGCCGCATGCGGCCCCCTGAGGCCATTTATCCGGCCCCCCAACACACTTCAGGAAGGGGCACCTCTTTCATTGGTGGTCAGTGAGAGGAGCACAGTATGTGGCGGCCCTCCAACGGTCTGAGGGACAGTGAACTGGCCTCCTGTGTAAAAAGTTTGGGGACGCCTGGTCCAAATCCCAGAAGACTGTCTGTGTATGTACTTTAGTTATGCTTATGTCCTGCCTAACTCTTATTTCAATTTTTACATGGCTTTAAATGCTTTATAGTAGAATTGATTTCTGTTATAAAAATAGGAAATGGATTTTTCAGATGGTACTACCAGTTGAATATTATTTGAATTATTTTATTGCTAAAACTCTTATACTAGTTATCCTTACACCCAGGTTAATTCTTTGTGAGCACCCTCTGTATCTAAAGAATAGAGTAGAACATAGGTAACAATTTATTAAAACAATTGCAAATTATTTAGCATAATTTAATTTAAGTAGTCCATTTGAGTTCATGTAATATACAGTAATAATAATTGAGGAATTTTTTAAATGTTTCACTTTGATGAAATGAATGTTAAAACTTTATAATCTGTTTTCGGTTTTAGGCATTTTAGTTTTAACATGAAAATGTGAGGATGTTAAAAAGTGATTGTGAGAGGCATATCTTAAAATAATTAATTAACAAAAGCAGCAATAACAGAGACATAGCATAGTAAAAGTTAGAGTAGAATAAATCAGCCATTGTAAACATGTATTTGATTTTACGTAAAAGATTACTACATACTTAATGTATGTAGTTAACTTTAAAATAAGTTAGCATTTATAGTCTGAAAATGTGAAAATATATATGTGGTCATACTCTGAAAGACATATATACAACAGTATGCTTTATACCTAATTAAGAACATGAGAAGTAAGAAAGATAACTGATACAAAAATCCAAGCTGGCTGTTTTACTCCATTGGGAAAAAAAAAAGAAAAAGAAAGTTACATTTAATTTTGAGTTACTGAGAAAGGAATAAGATGGGATATAGTATAATTCTTATTATTAAATAAGGTAACTGTACTAGTTATTAAGAAGGAACATTAAGGCCAGGCACTGTGGCTCATGCCTCAAATCCCAGCCTTTTGGGAGGCCGAGGCAGGCAGATCTCTTGAGGTCAGGAGTTCCAGACAAGCCTGGCCAACATGGTGAAACCCCATCTCTACTAAAAGTACAAAAATAAGCTGGGCATGGTGGTGGGCACCTGTAATTACAACTACTCAGGAGGCTGAGGCAGGAGAATCACTTGAACCCAGGAGGCGGAGTTTTCAGTGAGTTGAGATTGCACCACTGCACTCCAGCCTGGGTGACAGAGTGAGACTGTTTCAAAAAAAAAAAAAAAGAAGGAATATTAAAATTAATTTATTGTGTAATTTTTCAAGTTAGATAACTTTAAGCAGCTTAATATATGATGTCTCCCAAACTAGTTTTAGAAACGATCCAAAACCTTCTTAATAGTATTATTTTAAATTATCAGTCTTGGAAAGATCCCAGAAGATCCCAGGGCTTAGTGGATTGTATTTGTCTGTAATCTAATTTACTCATATATGCATACATGTATGCATAATATGGATATATTTGTCACAAAGAAATGAGCATTATTGTTTAGCATTTGTTGTTTAGTTTATATGTTTTAGATCTGTCATTATATCTAATTTTTTACATTAAAGCAAAGAGTTAAATTGTAATTTAAAGTGGTGAATAATAAAACAATTTTCACAAATATATTTCTGAGCATTCTGGCTTTAATGTCATATGTTCATTCTATTTGTCAAATACTAGCTTTGTGCAACTACTGAGCCCTGTGGGTTATAAAAAGATGTATAAACCCCAATCATTTTCTCAAGGGATTTGCCACCTAGCATCAATAATAATACACTTGTTCCCAAAGCAATAATACAAAGAATATGTGATATTTCCATATAAGTGAGGAAATGGGATATCAGCGAGTGAATGCTGTTTGATTGTACGTATGTGTATGAAATGCTGACAGTCTGATTGAAACAACACAGTGAATGTGAGTCTCTCACTCAGGAAGAACTATAAAATCAACCAGTTTTGTTCTGCTACCTACAGGATATCAGCTCCTTTATGATACCACTGTTTCTGGGAGCAGACACACACCTTGCTTTTGTGCATGCAGTTCTTCCCTGGAACAAAGGAGATGGTTAGGTTTTGTGTTCTCCAAGAAATCCTGGAAAAAAAAGAAGAACAGAGAAAATTGAAGTATTTATTTATAAAGCATGCAAACTATTTTAATACAGCATCCCGATTTTACAAATAAAGAGAAGAGATATCCCTTAAAGGCATAAGTGACTTCAGTTATCTATAGCCAGCCCAGAGAATGTTGTGGTCCTCAATCAACTTTCGAATTTAACTAGAATAAAAAACCTTTAAAAAGTGTACATTAGGGGTTGGGTGCAGTGACTCATACCTGTAATCCTAGCACTTTGGGAAGCTAAGGTGGGTGGGTCACCTGAGGTCAGGAGTTCTAAACCAGCCTGTCCAACATGGTGAAACCCTGTCTCTACTAAAAATACAAAAAAAAAATAGCCAGGCCTGGTGGTGCATGCCTGTAATCCCAGCTATCTGGGAGGCTGAGGCACAATTGGTGAAACTGGGGAGGCAGAGGCTGCAGTGAGCTGAGATCGTGCCACTGCACTCTAGCCTGGGCCACAGAGGGTGACTTCCTCTCAAAAACACAAAGAGGTGAACATTAAGAACAAATTTTTTTTTTCCCACTAAAAACTGCTTTTAGATCAAAATTTTATGTTCTTTAAAAATTATTTTAAATATGCCACATTATTATTTACATTCTTTCATCTAAATGCACCCTATAGTCTTTTATTACAAAGGAAAAGGATTTAAAAATTAAGGACTAGAACTATTTTTATTTTATTTATTTATTTATTTATTTATTTGAGACAGAGTCTTGCTCTGTCACCCAGGCTGGAGTGCAATGGTGCAACCTCAGCTCACTGCAACCTCTGCCTCCAGGTTCAAGCAATTGTCCTGCCTCAGCCTCCCCAGTAGCTGGGATTACAGGCACGTGCCACCATGCCCAGGCTAATTTTTGTATTTTTAGTATCAGGGTTTTGCCATGTTGGCCAGGCTGGTCTTGAACTCCTGACCTCGTGATCTGCCTGCTTCAGCCTTCCAAAGTGCTAAGATTACAGGCATGAACCACTGAGTCTGGTTTAGAACTATTTTTAAATGATAGTCCATCTACTCAGGAATGGCCATTTCTGTGAATGAGAGATGCCATTCCTAAGATAGTGACTGTCCCACTGTTTCTTTAATATTTTATGATTAATTGGAGGAATTCAATTTATATCATTTGAAGTATGGAAATCACTGTTATTAAAGATAAGAGTCTTCATTGAATATGAACAAAATATATTAATTTTGCTTGGAGTGAAACCAGTATTTTTTTTATGTCCCAAGAATTTATTCTCTGTATGTCCCAGGAATTTATTCTCTTACATCAGTATTCATTTTTTTCACAAAGAGGAGGCATTTAATAAGAAAAATAATGGAATTAACTAGTACTGCTTCCTGGGCGAAGAATATAGTATTGGTGAGATGGAGCTAATATACTGGGTATAACTACATACTGGAGCTATGAGCTGTTGTGTCTTTGAATGAGAGTGGACCCAGATTACCTGATTTGCAAGTATACCCACAAGTATATGAGAAGTCTTGGCCGAAAATTGTTTAGCAAATTGATAATGCCTTTGGACAATTGGTGTGAAGAGAGAGTTACTGAGTTCAGGGAAGGTCAATATTTTTAATTGAATTATGAATGATAATAGGAGTCAGATGGAGGAAAACTTAAACCTTGTTCTATCTAACGTCATTTAAAAGGCTCCAGGCGAGAAATAAGTTTGATGAGTACTGAGCACTTGGGAAATATCAGTGTGACATGGATTTATTCTAGAGTGTGATGATGGTGGTGAAGAGAGAAACTGATATGACCCTTGGAAGGAAGCAAAGGTCGGGCTTGCCATCTTCTAGCATTGTGTTAAAGGTAAATAAAAGACAATAACTAGGGTTTACTTGAGAAAAGGAAGAGGTTAGAAAAGAAGTTCTAAAAAGTGTTTTAATGTTTGAGTTTAAATGCCTAGAATGGAAAATATTCCAAGTCAAGAATATTTGAGATTATCTCAATGAAAACTTATTTAAAAAATTCAAATTTAGTATCTTTCCTGGTTATCACATAGTTTTCCTATTCCTAAGAAATTCTCTTCGATATCATAACCTGTATAAATGTTTCTATGCACTTCTGTGATGTTGGTTTTAATAAAGTTTGAGAAAATATCTATATCTTTATTTTCACAGTTTTCTCAATCCTATATGAGATTTTTAACCATGGCAAATTTTTTTTACTTCTTCTTATTTATTTGTTTATTTATTTATTTTTCCCTTGAGACAGCGTCTCACTCTGTCACCCAGACTGGAGTGCAGTGGCACAATCTTGGCTCAACACAGCCTTCACCTCCCAGGCTCAAATGCTTCTCCTGCCTCAGCCTTCTGAGTAGCTGAGATTGCAGGCGTGGGCCACTACAGCCTGACTAATTTTTGTGTTTTTTTGTAAAGATGGGGTTTCACCATGTTGGCCAGGCTGGTCTTGAACTCCTGACCTCAAATGATCCACCTCCCTCTGCCTCCCAAACTGCTGGGATTACAGGCATAAGCCACCACACCTGGGCCCAAATTTTTATTTTCTGAGTTATAATTTTTTAATTGACTACATGAAATATTAACTTATTTAATTGACCCAGGTTATCTTGGGTATTTATTTATTTATATTTTCCATTGCTAGATAAGGTGAGCTCATTTATGTCTTTATTAAATTTAAAACATCTTTGGAGAATCAACTGTTTACCAGTCATTATGGTAATCATTATGATAGAAATTTGATTCATAGAGATTAATAAAACACTGTCTTTTCCTGCCAGGAACTATAAGTTTCATTCAGAGAATCAACTTATGTAGAGTGTTCCAATAAAATTTCTAATTATAACCAAATTCTCATGTTTGGAAATAATTTGTAAACATGAAGTAATAGTAATACATCATTTCATCATATTATTTGACTAGTCTGCTTTCAATTTATAATGATTTCTTCGATTGTAAAATATTAGATGATAGCTTAATTTCAACCATTTGTTATCTCAAAGGAAGAACTGTGAATAAAAATACTTTTATGGGCTTAACACCTACAGGGAATTCACATTACAGGTGTTTAGCCTGGGTACATCATTTGAGCCTTCTACACTTCCTTTTAATTAGAGAGCCCATTATGTATTAATATACATTCTTCTGTAGTTATTTCAGTAATTTATAATATGTCAAGTTGAGTTCTGAATATGTAATCACCCTTTTCTCTAAATTATACTTGTTTCTTAAGTTTTAAGAGTGAATAGAGTCTTTGCTAAAAAGTCTCTTATGCTCATTGGATTGTTGTTTTTACAATTTTGACATTTTCCCATGTGCCAAATTTGTTTTGCTTCTTATTAGCAATGATGCAAGATTCCCAATTCCAGTCATCTTGTTATTGAACAAATAATGTTAAAATCATAATCCGATTCAAAATTTTATGTTGTGTGAAACATATTTACTTATAGGATTCTTTAATGAGGCCTGACCAGCTCTTTTGAGAGAAAACCAAACAGAACGATTCGCATTTCATAAACAGACCTTCAATCTAAATGAATTTGGGTCATATTTGAGGTCACTTTGTTGTTGTCGTCGTACTTAATCTTCTCAGCATCTCTTCATTATTGCCAGAAAACTTTGGTGTGCAGCCTGCATATAATCAGGGACAGAAAACTGCAGCATAGGCTACCTTAACTGAATTAAAATGAGACAGTGCAATGCAATATGCAGAATTGCAAGACAGAAATATTAAACCGACACACAAAATGCCCCAATAGGCTTTTACTTGTGCAACATGATTTGTCTACTATATTCTAATATTCTTACGTAAAAATTAGTGTTTTTATATGAAGAATCATAGACACCTGGTTGTATTTAACATTCTGCAGGGGTAGAGGGAAACAAAACAAGTGTATTTGGGATGTGTGTTTAAAATCATAATAAAATTTTTAAAATTATGTTAGCTACCATCGTAGTTATGTGATCCTTTTTTCATAAGTCTAAGTATATAAATTTACAGTTAGTATTACAATTCAGCATGGAAAAACTATTATAATCTTTGAGAGTATTTATTTGAATGCAAATAGAGCTGTTTTTAAACTATCTTGAAATTTGAACTTAGAACTACAATGAAATGAGTAAAATGTTTTAATTTATGTAACAAGGTTATGTGGTAATTCATAAACCGACAATCTTTATTTTAATAAAAATATATGAACTGTTCACTAACAAAGATTTGCTTTCACACATATATTTACTATGATCGTTCTTTTTCTATTTGACTTCTATATTGTCCCAAATTTTAATTGTTTTATTTTTCAGATGAAATCTGTGACTCTGGTCAAGGTGTACTCTGACTTAATCACAAGCATTTAGTGCAATTCAGAGAACAATAGATTCTTTCTGATGTAAAATTCTTGGTTGTCATGTTGCTAGTGTGCTATTTGTGACCAGAATGGCAAGTAGTTTTAATCCATACATCCTTTTTTCTTTGCTGGGATGCCGGCCAAATCTATGTCTGTGATTAACTTTTGAGATTGTCAGTTGGAGACAATTTTAGGAGTTGGAGAACTTAGGACAGTGAATTTGTAGCTAATGCATACTTCATAATAGCATTACCTTTCCAAATTAGAAAATGAATAGTCATCTTCATAAACTAAACCTTTGCTGAGCATTACATTTATTGCTTTATTTTATTTATTTTCTTTGAGATGTTGTCAGGCTGGAGTGCAGGGGCATGATCTTGGCTTACTGCAACCTCCAACTTGCAGGTTCAAGCAATCCTCCTGCCTCCGCCTCCCGAGTAGCTAGGACTGCAGGCACGTGCCACCATGCCCAGCTAATTTTTTTTTTTTTTTTTTTTTTTGGTGTTTTCAGTAGAGATGGGGTTTCATTGTGTTGGCCAGGATGGTCTCCATCTCTTGACCTGGTGATCTGCCCATCTTGGCCTTTCAAAGTGCTGGGATTACAGGGATGAGCCACTGCAATCAGCCACATTTATTGTTTTAAACTGCCCTATGCTGTTCATGTAAATCTGAAATAAATATCATGTAAAATTGATTTAATTAAAATATGTTGAAATCACATTCCATACTTATTCATAATTATTCATGATATTCAAATATCTAAAAATTCCTGCTCTGTAGTTGGAGGTGAAAGACAGCAACATTGAAAAGCACTTGTTATCTGGTTTCCTTTCCTATTTATTTGAACATTTACTATGCCAGAATACTGTTCTAAGCATTAGTCGTGTATTATTTCACTTGAGCCTAAACATAATCTTTTAAGGAAATGCTGTTACTAACACATTTTACAGATGATGAAAGTAATGCTCAGGAATTTTGTGACTTAGTTTAAAGACAAGGTAGGCTGATTTCAAAGGGCAAGTCCTTGACTACCAGGACATTAATTTTCTATTGCTATTATCCTAACTTACCATGAACTTAGAGGCTTAAACCATACAAGTTTTATCTTACTGTTCATAGGTCGGAATTTTGACTCCTTATCTGTCATCACATCTTCATCTGAATGACCTGACTTTCTTTTCTTTTTTTTTAATAAGTGCTCTTGGAATTGTTTTAAATTCACTCAGATCATTCAAGATAATCTCCCCATCTCAAGATTCCTATCTTAATTACTCCTGCAAAGTCTTTTTGCCATGTTAGAGTTAGGTAACATTCACTTGTTCAAGGATTTGGAAGTAGACATCTTCAGGGAAGTCATTCTGCCTATCATGATTATTATACTGACTTTTGACAGTGCCTTTCCTTTTAAAGTGAGTGGTATTAACGGAGATAAGTTGGAGAATATGGTATGACTCTTCTCTGTGAAGAGTTCCAAAGGGATGATTCAGTATTAATTGATTACTTAGAGAAATAATAATACAACTTAAACAAAGCAACTGCCTTTGTTTAAAAGTTAGATAATGCAGAAATAAAAAAAATATATAATGGACTCAAAAAGCTGCATAAATTGTATGGCAAGGAATTTATCACCATAATTTTAACTGATAAATATTAATATAATTATAAATTTAAAATGAAAAAGATAATGATGAGGACTAAGGTGAATAGAGAAAGTTTTTCATTTAAAATGTTTCATTTTCTACAGAATGAGAAACACCTTACATTAAGAAATACTTTAGCACCATAGTACTTTATTCTTTTTGAAAACATTTTCTAATCTGTGATTCCTTTTGATTCTTAAATAATCTTGGAGTTAATAGAATCGAGGCTTTTAAAACTGCTTTATAAATAATTATCTCTTGTTGAGGTCTGGAAACTAACATAGATTGTTAGTTTTACTATTTATTTTCTTGTCATTTTAAATTTCAAGTTTGACATTTTATATCGAGTTATTTTATAATCTGCTCCAATATTTGTAGAGACTAGATGAGGTATTAATCCTAATAAATAAAATACAATAAATATATAAATTGATATATGAAGACTTTAATAAATTCCTCAGGGTCACCCAACTAATTAGTAATAGAGCATGACCTGCTACTTGGTTCACTGGACATCAGTCTAAAGTGGTTGCTGTTGGGCCCAGCCACCTCCCAAATCTAAGACAGAGATTAGTGAGCTATTGGCCTTTGATTTTATTACTTGTGCAGGTTCATTTGTGTCATATAATAATTGGCAATAAGGTGTGATCCAGACCATCTTGGTTTGGTTTTGGAAGATGAAATTTGTATCTGATAAAGCTGTAAAGTAGGTCTCCCACATGAAGTAGGCAGTGATGGGCATTGATTTGTCAAGCAAATTAAAGATATATTTAATGGTCTGTTATCCGCTTTTTCGAAATGAACTGAAAATACTTTACCTTAATATTTACTAAATAAATTTTGTCTCCCTCTTTCTCTCTCTCATCTCTCTCTCACACACACACACACACACACACACACACACACCTGTGCATGTGCAATGTCTTTATTTGTCAAAGTACAAGTGAAATGTTTTATATTCTTTCTGTGACTCATGCGGATTTTTGTTTTTTTTTTGTTTGTGTTTTTCTAACTCTCTTACAGAGATCTTAATATGGAACATGCTATGTAGAGGAAACTTTAAGGCAAATGTGGCTTGATAGAGTTTATCATTGATTAGATATATTTTAATCTAATCAAAGATTATCAGGCACCATGGTTATGCCATCACAACATAATAGTGAGCGTACAAATTCAAGAAAAAATCTAGCTGTTCTTGAACTTCTAATTATTTAGAAAAGCATTGGTTATATTCTGAATAACTCTATAAATAATATTTTCTTAGGAAATAATCTTTACCTGGTGGTAGCATACAATAACCAGTCATTATGAAAATGGAAATAAATCTAAAGCAAATGCGTTTTTAATTTATTATTTAGTAAGTAAATTAAATTATAAGTTCTGTTTTCTTTAGCCTGATATATAAATGGCTATTTAAAAAATTTAAACCTCATCATGAGATTTCTTTTATAATGTAGTCTGATAAGTATCCGTGATTCTTTCTTCTATAAACCACTGGCGTTAGTCTGTAAATTACAGGGTGCCTATGCATTAGCAAATGTTATTGTAATTGCCAGAAGCACCGTCAGCAAAGTAGTACTAATGTCTGCATTACATCAGTTTGAAAAGAAAAATATGTGTTGACTACAGAAAATCAAAATAAATCTTTTCATATTTCACATCTAAATTCTTCATTTGCCTTAGTTATAAAATATGGATTGGTTCTTAGTTTTTTTAAAGAATATAATTACAGTGCATTATGAAACTATAAGGAATTGTGATTTCAAATACCAATTTACCCAAACAATATAATAGTCAGAAACGTAATGATTATCTTATTTGATAAGCTACATTAATGGTTATTGGTACCTAGGAACAAGCTCATCAGTATGTTTTTGTAATCTGAATCCTTCGTTTTCATAAAATGTATTTAGAACATTATCTACATACTTTGGTGAAATGCTCTTCTGTTTTGTTTCTTGTAGCAAGTTTAATTCCTAACAGGCACATGGTTTCTAGGTTTTTTGTTTTGTTTTGTTTTGTTTTTAGATGGAGTCTAACCTCTATGTCCCAGGCTGGAGTGCAGTGGCACAATCTTGGCTCACAGCAACCTCCACCTCCTGGGTTCAAGCAATTATCCTGCATCAGCCTCCCTAGTATCCAGGACTACAGGCATGAGCCACCACACCCGGCTAGTTTTTTTGTATTTTTAGTAGAGACAGGGTTTTACCATATTGGCCAGGCTGGTCTCCAACTTCTGACCTCATGATATGCCTGCCTCAGACTCCCAATTTGCTGGGAATATAGGTGTGAGCCACCGTGCCTGGCCGGTTTTTTTTTTTTTTTTTTCCCCTTGAGATGGAGTTTTGCTCTTGTTGCCTAGGTTAGAATGCAGTGGCACGATCTTGGCTCACTGCAACCTCAGCCTCCTGGGTTCAAGCAATTCTCCTGCCTCAGCCATCAGCCTACCCAGTAGCTGAGATTACAGGAGCTCACCACACACCCAGCTAATTTTTGTGTTTTTAGTAGAGACAGGGTTTCACTATGTTGGCCAGGCTGGGATGAAACTCCTGAGCTCAGGTGATCCACCTACCTTGGCCTCCCAAAGTGCTGAGATTACAGGTGTGAGGCACCATGCCTGGCTGGTTTCTTATTTTTTTTTATACAAGATTAATGTGCACTGTATTGTTTTCAGGCACATAAGTTTGCATGGGAAAGTTTAAATTTATCCCCTGAAATTTTGATAATTTGAGTGTATAGAAAAATCTGGTAAAAGACTAACAGGTAATAAATTGCATACAAATCTATTAGCTTGCATACAGTCATGGGAGTCATATAAAATATGAAAATTTGAAGGAGGACCAGATGGTGGACAATTAAATATCTTCTTAACTGTGGAGAGTGGAGATGAGAAAGAGTGGCAGTAAATTATTTTCAGGTGAAATGAATGACCAGTCCACCCCAGAAAAAACAATGGCCTGAGATCAAGTTTCTCTGGGCTCGGGGGTGCTATCACAAGGTATGGCACAGTAAGGGGAGGTAAGTGTGTGAAGCAAAGGGCGGCATATTAAGCAGATGAAAATATCTCTGGTTATCTCAGAGCTGTCCTCAGAAGCAATAGATAGTAGCCTGAGGGTGAGTCAGTCTTCCCTGGATCTGGACAATAGAGGAGCCACAGAGAAAGCCGGGATGTTTATTCTCAAATATAGATTTTTCTCTGTAGAGGAAAATCTCTTTCACAGAAGGCAGCTTTTCAGAACCATCTCTATCTGCAGACCCTCTTAACTAGGCATCCCCAAACTTTTTACACAGGGGGCCAGTTCACTGTCCCTCAGACCGTTGGAGGGCCACCACGTACTGTGCTCCTCTCATTGACCACCAATGACAGAGGTAGCCCTTCCTGAAGTGCAGCGGGGGGCCGGATAAATGGCCTCAGGGGGCCGCATGCAGCCCGCGGGCCGTAGTTTGGGGACGCCTGCTCTTAACCATCTGGAAATATGTCAAAGTAAAACTACTTTTGTTGTTGTTGTTGTTTGTTTTCCTTAGTACCCCATTTGAAACTTTATTTTCAGAAAGTTTTACATCTTAAAGTAGGATTGGTACCTCTGGAGAGATTTGTTGGATTAGAGGTTGTGAAAGATTAGAGGTATGCAAAGTGGAAGGCAGGGGGCGGGGTGGGGGGGTAGCAGGGCGGGAGACAAAAATTGGAATAAGCAGATAAAAACAAATTTGAGTACCCTGGTTTATACATACCGGAATCTCCTAGTCCTGAGAGTAGGTCAGTTAAACAGCTATGTCTCATTCTTGGAGTTGATATTGCAGATGGGCTTCCATGGAGGTTAAGTCTCTGTGTGGCATAAGTTTCACTATAGGGCATAAGCATACAGGTATTTAATATGAGAGGTTTCTGTAGGAGCACAGGAAAAAAAGTTGATATTTGGAATATTTTTAAGCTAGTTATTCAGTAGACTCGGAAGCATCTTCCGTTGGAGTTTGCAAGCAGTGGTAATCAGACATATTTTCCTGGATTGCACTTTAAATCAGGTATTCCAGTTAATTTTCTCAGTAGTCTATACATCAACAGGCACAAAGGCTGATACTGAGTTTCTGTAGTAATTTCCATGGAGGTTTACATCAAGATGTCTTCCTTTAGTTTATAGGTCTGCAAGAAAGGGACAGATTTAATTTCTAATGATTTTAAGACAGAAAATTTGAAGAAAAATTTCAAGTAGAAAGTTACAGTCAAGTATTAGAAGAACCTTAAGTTTTAGAATTTAGTTGAGTTAATAAAAAAACCCTAAAACAATGTATAGGGCTAGAATCTAATTACTGGTACATTTTAGATTTCTTCTTAAACATATACTTTTTCTCTCCAGTCCCTCATCTACAAAACATATTTATGGCAAGATTAATTTATTTGTGAAACAAGTGTAGTTTCATTAACTTGGCCTAATTATTTGCAGAAAGTACAGTAAGAACAGTGATTTAGCATATAGACTTTTTAAAAGGTACCTAGCTGGAACTTTTCATAAGGAATCTCAGATTGGACTTCTAAAAGTGTCTCTAGGTTAGGAAAGCAGGAAGAGGATCTGGCGCACCCTCAGACTTGTCTGTAACAACTGTATGAATAGGGTAAATTTCTCTCCCATCAAGGTCCCCAAAATATCCAGAGGTTCTTTGACTTGTGAAAAAGTAGCTTTTTTTTTTTTCTTTTTCTTTTTTTTTCACTTAACCTCAGGGACTTTACAAGGGAATTGTGTAAACTAGGTACCAGGTTAATCTTTCCAAAGGACTCTTTATTGGCTCCATAAATCAACCTCAGTCCCTCAAAGGAATCTGGATATATCTGAAAATAGGACATCCCAGTCAAAGCCTTAGTAAAATAACTAGTATTTCTAATTGTGTCTTGTTACAGAAGAAAACAGATTCTATTAAGCTTATGCAAATAACTATACTGCTGTAAAATAAGGATACTCATGGACAGTTATTGAATTCTGGCTAAATCAGATAGAGAGAAAGGTAAAAGTTTCCATTTTGCTCTCTAAAACATATTTTACACAATTGCTTAAACTATAAGTAGCTTAAAAGTAAAAAAAAATCCTAACTCTGGAAAACAAAACATAAAATTAATCAATGTTTAAACAAAAAAGCCATAAAAATTATTTCAGTCCTTCATTAATTTAGTGCTGTGTAATTAATTCTTGTTCTACTTGATGTGAAGTCTCATGATGTTAGGTTAGCAATTTTATGTGTCCAGTTTTTTATTTTTTTCCATTGGATTTCTTGAGATCTTACCCAGTTTAATTATATGATCTCAAACTTGTCAGAAACTGTATTTAAAAGTATTTGATATAATGTTTTCCATAAACCTGCTTGAAGACACAATTTACGATTTGCAAAGAACTTTCGGAAGGAAAAAAAAGCACTAATATAAAGCAGTTTACTTTGTACAAGACTTAAAATAACCGTGATAAAAGACACAACTGACAAAGCAACTTATTTTCTGTGGCCTATAGCAATTTGACATATCCGATTTGGAGCGTATATTAATGACACATAAATTCAAATATAACTCAAAGAAAATTAAACATTTTTATTTGACAGTGAGTGCTTCCCACTTAATTTAACATATGAAATAAGCCTGTTTATTCTCTTTCTTTTTGGAGCATCAAGGGCCCTCTATAGCACTCCAAAATTAGTTTGTAGTAAAAAGATTTAATTTTGAATTTGAAATTTGATTTTGGGAAGCCTGTCAAATATGGCATGGATTTAAAGCACTTGATCAAAATATGATTACCGCTAACTGTGAAATAAGTCATTTACTTAGCCAAATTGATAACTAAAAGATTTCAAAAAGTCAAATCCCTTGCTCTTTGATAGATGAAAGTCTCAGTTTCTGAATAACTCAAGGACTTAATAAAGACAGCAGGAGGCACACAAAATCTGTTTCTCTTTCTCTCCCTCATTTACCTGTTCTTCAGTTTGCCCAAAAGTGAGCAAAAATATTTTCTAATCTCCTATGACATCAAAACTGTAGGGAAGTTTATGTTTTTCCCTGAAACTTGGATAATTTCTGTTTATAAAACAAATTGATAATCCATTAATAAGAATAAAAGCATACATACATATTTATTAATATGCTTATGGGCACAGAAGTCATATAAAATATGAAAACTCAAAGAAGGACTAGGTAATTGACACTAACATACTCTGTTCATTGGGGAGAGGGTAGATTACGAGGTGTAGGAATAAATGATTTTTAGGGGAAATGAATGAAGTCAAAGAACAATGGCCCTCACTGGAGGTGGTGGCATGGTAGGTTATAGGACAGTCAAGGAGGCAAATTATGTGAATGTGAAGCAAAGCCTTGTTATGCAGTTGATAATATTTCAGATAATTTCAAAGCTGCCCTCGGAAAGAATAGATGGTGGCCTGACGTTGAGTTAATCTTTCCTAGTTCCAGACAAGAGAGGGCCCAACAGATAAATCTCGGCTGTTTATTTCACTAGTACAGGTATTTCTCTACAGAAGCAAGTCTCCTGCACAAAAGGCAGCTTTTCAGGTCTATTCCTCTCTTTAGGCCCACTATATAGTAATATATGTCAAATAAGTATATTTTGGGCTAAAATACTTTTTTTTTTTTTTAAGATGGTGTCACTCTGTCACCTGGGTTGGAGTGCAATGGCACACCCACAGCTCACTGAGGCCTGGACCTCCCAGGGTCAAGATATCCTCCCACTACAGTCTCCCTAATAGCTGTTACTACAGGCATACGCCACCTGGCAAATTTTTGTGTTTTTTGTAGGCACAGGATTTCCCCATGTTGCTTAGACTTGTTTTCTTTTATTATTAATAGCAAGTGACTATAGCTGAGATCATGGTATCACAAAATATTCATGTCTTTCTTATATAAGGAATGATATTGGTTATAAAATGTGATTTTATACCCATAGTTTTCCAGTTACGTTGTATGTTGCTATTTTATCAAAAACTGCTAAGCAAGTTAACAGTTTTTAAGAAGACAAATGAATTTCTAGATGCTGTTCTAACTCTTCAAATTAGAGAGATTAAATGATTTTTAATTAATTATTCACTTAAAGTTGTTTCATTTTGATATAATTCTTAATTATAAGAAATGCCAGGCATTTCTTTGTAGGCTCTATGTTAGGGTCTGTGTTCAATAAGAGACTACAGATAAACACTAATATGCTAATATCCAGCCTAATCATGATTACCATAAACCAAAGCGTAAAAGTATACTGTGGACATATTATTGGAATTTGGATTTTGTCAGTTAAATATTCAAGTGTAAGAGTAGGATGGGTGTATAATGTTAGTTTGAGTGGACTGATTCATTTTGACAGATCCTTTATATACCACATACTTGAAGCTGGAATTTTAGATTTACTCGAGCAAAATTGGAACATACATAGAAGAATGGTTTAATTTTCTGGTAGTGTTGAAGCAGAAAGTTCTCTACCTCACAGACAGAATTCCCATTTTAAGGATACATTAATGTAGATAATCTCAACATTTTGTCTCATGATAGGTGATTAAATTAATTATTCTGCTTTGCACATCACATTATGAAAAATGGGAAGAAAATATATTGGATATGATCCCTTCTCTTTTCTAGCCATAATCCATGGTTTACCTTGAGATGCTTCTGTTCACAACTCTCTTCGGAATTTTTTTGCTGCTACTGTTAGCTTACCAATTAGCATGATCCGAATCTAAATTCATTTAAATAACTGACAGAATTGCCATTTATTTCCACATGAGAGTGATACAGATATGTAGAAATATTGTTTCAGCTGAAATTTTTGTATATAAAAGAAAATGTGTACTAATTAGATATTTTAAAATGCTTTATTCTATGAAAGAAAAAAACATATTTGTTTTTCAGAAAATGCAAATCCTGATTTTTTACTGTCACTCCTTTATACGGTTTGGCTTCGTCCCCACTTAAATCTCTTCTTGAACTGCAATTCCCATAATCCCCATGTGTTATGGAAGACACCAGGTGTAAAGTAATTGAGTTACAGAGGCGGTTGCCCTCATGCTGTTCTTGTGATAGTAAGTTCTTACAAGATCTGATGGTTTTGTAAGGGCCTTTAATCCCCTTTTGCTTGGTACTTCTCCTTGCTGATGCCATGTGAAGAAGGACGTGTTTGCTTTCTCTTCCACCAAGATTATAAGCTTTCTGAGGCCTCCCCAGCCCTGCTGAACTCTGAGTCAATTAAACCACTTTTCTTTATAAATCACCAGTCTCGGGTATTTCTTCATGACAGTGTGAGAACAGATCTGTACACTCCTGAAATAAACTGATTTATCAGATCCCATTTGACTGTAGACCACAGGCAAAATCAGTGGTTGTGATGCTCAGGTTTTAGATAACATGGCTCTGCATGAGGAATACTAAGGCCTCTAAAACATGGCAGAACCTCTGTCTTCTACAGAAAGACATTCTTTTGATATATGTAATCTTAGAATTGTAGCCACTTGAATCACCTTTCCAACAATATCATTAAAGAATATATTTCTTGATCAGAGAAACTAAGACTTAAAACTGTAAGATTGATTTATTCTATTAATAATTTCCATAAAGAAATATATTTCTCTCACTTTTTATTTAGACTGTATGACATGCAGTTAATTAAGAAAGTATATGTAACAGGCCCATTTTTATTAACTTATTTCTTCTAGCTTTACGTTTGCCCCCAACCTTCCACCAACCATACACCCTTCCAGCCTCTAGTAACTGTCATTCTATTCTCTACCTTCATGAGATCAAGTTTTTACTCTCTCACTTATGAGTGAAAGTGTGTTATTCTTTTTAAAAGATTTGCAGTTCCCTCTGAAAAAGATATCCCTTATTAATCCACGATTGTGAAAGAATAAGTTCTAATGTTCAATAGCAGAGTTGGGTGACTAATGTTAACAACAACGCATTGTATACTTCAAAACAGCTAGAAGAAAGAACAAACGTGAAATGTTCCCAACACATAAAAATGATAAATACTCCTGATGATGATGAATGCCCCAAATGCCCTGAATGGATTATCGCACAGTCTATACACATAATATAATATCACATGTACCTCATAAATATATGCAAATAAATATTTGTATCAATAAAAAACATAACTTCAGGGAAAAAGGACTATATTCAGATGTGTGCATATTTTAAATTGATATTTAAACAATCATTTTGGTTTCTCATGTGTGGAAACATTACACATTAAAATGAGAACATTTTTCCAGCAAACTCATAACTTTTTTGCCATAGACATATGCAAATCACTGAAGTTGCCAGAGGGTCACTTATGTGATTCTCTCTCAAGTGCAGCACTAAATGTTAGGATTGCTTGTTGATACCTAATCCTCAGTCAACATCATAAATCAGCACTTGTCAGATCAGGGAAGCATATTAACTAGAGTTATTATATTTCAAAACAGTTAGGAGTGTTTTTTATTCTGACAGCTTCCCAGAGAGGGGACTCTGTGATGAGTAGCTGCAGATATTTCATACTGGTGAGGAGGATACACATTGCCAGTTATTACTGTTAAGGGCAACCTTTGCTAGCACATCATAATTCTTTCTACAGTCCTCTATTTTAATTTCTGTCATACCACAACGTTATTTACTCCTCTTACTAGGCTAACAGCTGCCAGCCATGGAGATTTTTATAGAGTTATAGAATTTTAGAAAGAGGGAAAAAACTATAGAGGATATCTTACTGAATCTTTATTTTCCTTTTGAAGATACTGATGCTTTTTTATTATTAAAGATGCATGAAGCTTTGGCCTAGAGAAGGTATTTAACTCACTTTCTTACAATGACACAAGTGACTCCTCATTGCCAATTTGCGTTTTAGTGTCCTACTCATTCTCTCTGACTGAATGCAACATTACTTCATGTGTGTGTCTAATTATTTAGCTATATGCATATATATATGTATCTTTTTCAATCTTACTGTACTATTTTGCATTAAAGTATTAATGAAAATATCCACTATAGAAATGGTGCAATATTCTATAGTAAGTGCTCACAAAGATATAGGACCAACCTACATGTTCATCGGTGGATGAACAGATAAGGAAAATGTGATATATATACACATGGAATACGATGCAGTCTTAAAAAAATGAAATCTTGTCATTCAAAGCAACATGAATGAGCCTGGAGGATATTATTTTACATAAAATAAGCCAGGCACAGAAAGGCAAATATTGCATGTTCTCATTCATATATGGAAGAAAACAAGTTTATCTTAGAAGTAGAGAGTAGAACTCTGGTTACTAGAGGCTGGAAAATGTAGGTGGGAGGGGGAATAGGGAAAGACTGGTTAATGGCTACAAAACTACAGCTAGATAGAAAGAATAAATTCTAGTGTTCTATAGCACTGTTGGTGACTCTAGTTAACAATAATTTATTGTGTATATTCAAATAGCAAGAAGAGAGGATTTTGGGTATTGCAAATACAAATCGATGAAAAATGTTTAAGGTGATGGATATGTAGATTATCCATCATTTGATCATTACATGTTGTATACATGTATCAAAATATTACTCCATAGCCCATAAATATGGACAATTATGTGCCATTGAAAAATAATTATAAGAAAGAAAAGATTATGAAAACAACAGCAAAACAGAAACACAAAGAAAAAACTGTCAATTGAAAATGGTTGTTCTTGTAGATTCACATTTGCAAATGGACATATAAGAAACCTGGAACCTATGATGAACAGAAAATAAGATCATTTCTCTATAAGAATATGACAAAATTAGTACAGTGTAGCATAAAATAAGTCTTTTGAATGGTCTTAACAATAAAAAGTCACTTGGGGAAGCCTTGGTATGATCTCAACAGATTTTCTTTCATTCATTAATTGTGTAAATAGCTGATTTTAAATAAAGCGAATATGTAGGATGCTGGTGACAGAGAGAAGGTAGACAGACAATTCTCTTTAACTTGATAATGATTTTAAGAAGAGATGATGTAAGAGCATTAAAAGTATAATTAGGTGAGGAGTCTTTAAACAATTACCTTGTTTAAGTGCTTCTCAGCTTCCTTATCTCAACAGGTTATTGTATGAAAAAGTAGTGCCTGAACTTGGTGGGAACATTTTTGTCTTTGAAGTAGCTAAAACATAGTGGTGGTGGTGTAAGGATATGAATATTTTGAGTTTTTCACAAAGTCGATGCAGCAAATTGTAGATCTGTGAATTTGATTTTGGTTCAGGGAAAGACTTCAGAATATTTTATATAAAAAGAGAGAGAGAAAGGAAGAGAGAAATGTATGTGTGTGTGTCTATCCATGAACACTTGCCCTGGAAGAGAGGGGAGAGATGATTATTTCGATCTTAGTTGACTTCATTGTTAGTCATCAGACAAATAATTAGGGAAATTTTATATACCTGGTATATCAAGAATTTGAGACAGCACTGAACCAGCTTACCTTGTGGCTAAGATGGAGAAATACGGACAGAATAATCAATTTGTAACAGGTTAAATGATGATGCCAGTTTTCATTAATTTTAAGTGCAGTAGAACACTTCCTAACAAATTTTCCTATTTCTTCTCAAACAATAACACATATACAAAGGCAGGGATTATAGGATCTAAAAAGAATATGAAGTTTGAAGCTGGGTCGGTCTGACTCTACATCATTAGACGGCTCTGTGGAAATATTTCTACCTGCTTTCTGGGGAGAGCATTTCAGATTTTGAGAAATTAATTTAGAAGACAAGACTCATTTTTCTAAATTTAAAGGTAAATGTTAATATACAGAAATCTCAGGGATTTTTCTTTTTAGATATCTTAAATTCTTTGAGCTTTAATCTTGCCATCTCTAAATGAGGAACGTTGCCAACTAGAAAATGAGGTGTGAACTGCTCCCCTCAGGTCCTTCATTTCCCATAGCATCTGTTACACAGCATTGATATTAGGCACCTGAAATGGGCTAGAAGTTCTAAAATCATGAAGAATTGCTTTGGCTAAATGAATGGAATGCAAGCATTTGTGTAAATCTTATTTTCTGCAAGAACTGTCCTTAATTAATAGATTTAAATAACAACATTTATTTACCTCAGACAATATATTACTGTACTTTATCTGAAAGATTTATAAAAGGTAAACAAAATAAAATGTGTGAAATCCAAATATGAATATCATCATTTCAATTTTATTGCAACATGTACTGTCCATCTAACTTATTCAAGCATTTGTGTTTTCTAAATTATTAGACTAATGAAGTGGAAGTCATTCTTTTTAAAATGTCAAATTTCAGCTAATTTACAAGTACAAATTATATCTGGTTAAACATTTACATACCAAGCCACTGTAAGATTAGGAAAACTGCTTATTCATTTCCCTGCCCCATGCCCTCTATCAAGGTCTTTCTATTAAAGTTCATGCCATTATCAAAAACACAGTAATTGAGTTAATTGAGTTTATATAGGAAATTTAGATCAGTGGCAGGAACTAGGGCTCTGGACTCACACATGGTAGACTCTAGAATGATTATTTTATTCATATGTAAAATAAGAATGATTATAATACCTCATGGGGTTATTTTGAGAATTAAATAAGGTAATATATATAAATTGGATAGCAGCATATCTGACACCTAGTAAGTGGCTGTTGCTTTTATAATATCTTTTTCTTTTTTCAATTGGCATGGAACTCACAAGGTAGCTTTTGTTTTAGAGACAAATTTATTTTTGAAGAAATAATATTGTATAAAATGTTAATAATTTGTATTTTTGTTAGGTGATGTTATTAAATTATGTTTTCATTTTAAAATGAAAGTATATATGTGAATCTTTGTAAAGATCAAAATAATTTTAAAATGCAGATTATGGAATTTTAAACAGGCTTTACTGGAATGCTTCAAATCAAGTCTACATGAAAATTGGTATTTTAATCATTTTAGCTATAGAAGTAATATTTTATTTGAAGACTTTGTGACAGAGAAAAAGCTTATTAGTGAAAGCAGTTACTGCAAAACATACTAATACATTTTACCTACCAAAATATGAATTTCAGTCAGTATATCCTAAGGGTATATTTCATGACATCCATGATCTTTAAAGGTATTGTCTTATTGCAGGTTTGGGTTCAAAGTAGTTGATCTTCCTTTTCATGTCTGTGGAAGATCTTGAAGAGCACAGAAGAGCAGGGTTTGTAAAGGTGTATTTCATAGTTTGGAAGATCTTTAAAACTATGGTTTTATGGCAGATTTGTCCTCAGAGGAGTTGAACTTCCTTCTCAAGGCTGTAGAAGATCTTGAAATGCAACAGAAGAGCAGGGTTTTTAATAAATGCTGCTTCTTTGCTGCAATATTTGATATTTAAGTATTGCATTTAAGAATGGCAACTATTGTTCATGGTTATAATTAGGAATTCTAATGAAATCTTTATATTGTATAAATAACTAGTCTGGTTTCATATTTAAAGTCTTTCTGCCCAATTAATATTTTTATATATTTTATAATCAAATACAAATAGTTTATTTTAAAATAATACAAATTAAAGAATTATGTTGTGTGAATGTGGGACCATACTATTGTTTTTTTTTTTTTTTTTTTTTTTTTTTAATCCTGAAAAGATATGGCCAGATACGGCAGCTTATGCCTGTAATCCTAACATTTTGGGAAGCCTAGGTGGGAAGATTGCTTGAGCCCAGGAGCTTGAGACCAGCCTGGGCAACACAGGGAGATGCTGTCTCTACAAAAAAATTAAAAAATTAGTTGAGCATGGTAGGGCACAACTGTGGTTCTGGTACTTAAGAGGCTGAAGTAGGAGAAGCTCATGAGCCCAGAGAGAGACCATGTCTCAAAATATACATGTTCGTATGTATGTGTGTGTATACATACAGACACACAAATATATGTGTGTATATGAAAATACATATATGTGTATATATAAAAACACAGAAACATAATATAAAAATGTGTGTGTGTGTATGTGTGTGTATGTGTGTCCTGAAATGGTGTTGTAAATTTGAAGGATAAAAGTCATCGTTTGATGTATTTAATAGTACATTTCTAGAATATACATATTTTGATACTTTAAAATGTTAGCAGACATTAACAGAAAATATACAGAAACTTTAAAAGATTATCATAGTGGAGAAATTCAAGCTCATTCCAGTCCATTCCTGATGTCACTTCAGTCTGCTGTTAAAAGTGAAACACAGACAAGGCAGACAGGGGTAAAATAGAAGTATCATAGGATTTTTTTTTTCTTCCAAGAAAGTGGATATGCAATTCTCGGAATACATAGAAACTAGGCTGGGGATATGGAAGCTCATGCCTATAATTCCAGCAATTTGGGAGGCTGAGGTAGGAGGATTGCTTGGGCACAGGAGTTGGTCTTAAGACCAACTTGGGCAACACAGTGAGACCCCCATCTATACAACAAAATTAAAATATATATGTGTGTGTGTGTGTGTGTGTGTGTGTGTGTGTGTGTGTGTATGTACAACTGTGGTTTCACCTTACTCTGAAAACTGAGGCAGGAGGGTCACTTGAGCCCAAGAGTCCAAGAATACAGTGAGCTATGATCACACGAACTGCATTTCAGCCTGGGTGACAAAGCAAGACTCTGTCTCAGAAAACAAAAAAGAGAAACTAGATTGTTAGTGGAGTGCATGAATCAATGCATATCTGATACACTGGCATTGTATATTAAAGTAGTTCTATTTAAATGGGAAATAATTATCTCAGCCTTCAGCTTCCTAAAATTTAACATGATAAAATATATCACATGATGTCAGCCACATTCCCTTCTTTCTTAAATGTCTTCAGGTGTTGCTGTCTTTCAAGACTATTGTCTCTGATTTATTTGATATATCAGCTGTATAGCAAATTTATATCAGATATGTATCTTTACAACTGCAGGAGCTGTACTGCCTGGATTCAGATTTTGGTAGCATCATCACTTACCAGGTTTCTGACTTTGAACAAATTACGTTAAGTCCTCTGTGGCTCAGTTTTCTTTCCCAGTAAAGGCTTATGATCATAATGATTCTTAAATCCAAGGATGGGCACGCAGACTAAGTGAAGTGATATACGTAAAGCACTCTGAAAAACTCTGATCTCTATAGACGTTACTTATGTTTTCTATATAGCAATGTCTGATGATACCAGTTTATAAATCTGTATTCAGCAGGACATTGTGGACTTGTTGGCAGCGAGGAAACTGTTGTTACTTTTTGTATTTCAAGTTTATCTCAGTGTCATGAAAATGGAAGGGGATTAGCATTTGGGTTGTTGTTAGACTTAATTTGAAAAAAGAAGATCCTGTAATTTCATAGGTATTCATTATGTCTTAAATATGTGACATCAATGACCAGTACTAAATTTTGTTCAATATTCTATTGGATTATCTGTTCACAAATATAAGCATTTAAACATTTAAATGTCAAATTTCCCCCATATAACATTTTTTTCTTTTAAAACAGCTTTTCAAATATGTCCTTTTCAATCAGCACTTCCAACCAACACTTACTGTCATACTCCAAACTGCTATTTTACAGTTTTTCCTTTCTATTTTGGCTTCACCATTTTGGCATCATCTCTTGATTCAGGTTTTCTTGCCAGCACCAAACACTCCTGTAACTTATTTCTCAGTTATGTGACTGCATTGATGCTTCTGCAGTTCAGGGAACTGTTTATTTATTTTTATTTTTTTAGTTTAATAAGAGATAATGTCTGAAAGGACATAAGCTAAAGGAAAGAAACAAGAATCTAGTCCTGCTGCTTGACAAAATAATATGAGAAAAAAGCAGAGAAGCACCAAGCCAAACAATGACAGCAAAATACCTAAGAAAATTTGATAATTATTTTGTCAGAATGAAAGGTTTTTCTCCAAGTGATATTTTTAAGTAATTTTATTCTCCCTAGTTTATACATCTTTTTTATTGTATTAAATAAGAGAGTCTGTCTAAGTATTTATAGCTACTTTATGAAAAAGCTTATATCCTTTTTTTAGAAAGGGGTTTGTGGCATCACTTGATTTGTACAAGTTAGAGAAGCTATGCAATTAATAGTGAAATAGTTTTATTAATTTGCTTTAAATGATCAAGATTTTACTTGAAAGCACTGTAAGGAAGTTTCTGTTTTTACGGGGGTATTTAAGACAATGCTTGTAAGTGTTCGATGATTTCTTTGATATAGTTAAGTGAATTTTGGCTAAATATGTATTTTTAAAAGTAACAATTATTTGAAAGTAGAAAAATATGCCAGAAAACAAAACTGGTTTTGCTAATGGGTTGCTATTTAGATTCTAAGTATTCATTAACCAGGAGGTGGCTAATGAGCAGATGCTTAATGAGCAACAGAAATGAATAGACAGGTTTTTTTGCTTGTTTATTTTAGACAGACTAAAGGTGCAGATATGTTGATGAAACAAACAAACAAACAAACAAAGAAAGTATTCAACCTGATGGGACTTAAGAAAAGATGTTCTAGTAATAGAATTGAATATGGTGTGGAAGCTTGCATTAACATTGTAGAAAAATATTTCTACAACTGTAGGGATAAATAAAACAGATACAAAAAGAGCACTAATAGTTAAACTTATTGAAACAAATGTAATCAACTCATATTCAATATATTATGCATTGTTTTTTGTCTTTATAACTCATTAACTTGCTAATGGCCATTTTACTGCTTATTTTCAAGGTTAAGAAGCTGTGTGAATTTTTATTCTGTTTGTTTTTGAGAACTAAACTCTGATTTTTCAATCTTGCCCAAATTCCTATTTAAGGGGCCTGGGGAGTCAAGCCCTGCAAATCATAAATCTCTGTCACATGGATTTTATTTAACCCGGAATATCCTAGCTTACTTTCTAATCTGACAGTGGCATAACAAGGAAGAAAATCAAAATGTTTTACCCCAAAATATATTTCCTTGCCATCCCTTGAAATTGCCCTGCAATGTCTCTTGTGGGAAAAATCCTCATTTTGTAAAGAATCCCCTATTCCCTTTGTTTTCCTGCCTTCCTTTCCAAATCCATGAGATAGTCAACTAAAAGCAAGGTATCCTTTTAAGTCCGATAATACAAAACATTTTACAACCTGCTCTCTCGGAAGTGTATGTGATAATTTTCAAAGAAGCAAGTCATTAGATGTTTGCCTTATTAAGACCTTTACTGGTCCATCTGTGCAAATATCTTCCTTTTATGGGCCCTGAAGCACTACGTAATTTTAAAAGTAATTTTTGATTTTACTCTACCTTGCTACAGTTTTCAACAAAGAAAAATTCACAACTTTTCTCCCAATTTTACCTCCTGCCTGCTGATGAAATCAAACTGGTTCAGTTTTAACCACACTTCCTTATTCAAATATGGAACACATTTTGGGATTACTGGAGTTGAATCAATCATACTTTATTCGATAACTTATCCCTATAGTTGTGGAGGAAACAGTACAGTATTAGGTTTATATTTTATTTCCTTTATTTTTATATATAATTTATATACTGATACAATTGAACTCTACAGATTAAATACCCTATAATGATCAAATTCTAACATTTTTCACGTTTATAAAACACCACTACCTTAGGCTTCTAATTACATGTTTGATTCTTTTTAATGGATTCATAATTGATGGCATAGACTCTTCTGAATTGCCTAATAAAAAGAGCATGAAAATTAGTTTCACTATCATCACAGTGACTACTTTTTTTTTTTAATGTTACTATAAGGAATTTAGAAGTCTTCCATTTCCTTTGAATAATTGTTGTTAATATTACATGATCATGCATATAAATGGGTTTTTGAAAATGTAAATAGTATGCAAGCAGAAATGTTATTATTGGGGTAGGAGCATTTAAAGATAGCTTGATTCATTTCCCTAGGTTATTAGATACACCGTTATTATTCTGCCGTATGCAACAGATCATGTGGCTGATCAAATGACTTCTGGAGTTGACTAAGTGGACTTTACAAAATTTGGATTTTTTTTCAATTCACACTGAGTACTGTAAAATGAAAAAAAAAAAAAAAGTTTTCCTTTTCAGAATCCATTTTAATCTGATGTACTCCTCAATTTGCATTTCCCACATTCTCCTAATTTGTACCAGAGATAGAAAAGTGAAAGGATAAACTTCCTTAAGGATGCACTGGAGAAACTATCATTTTAGAACCCATGTAGTTCATTTATACCAAATCCTGATTTCGGTAGGAGTTAAGTCAGGGATTATGTGCCATTCACATGATTATTTTGGGGGATGGTTAACGAGTACTAACAGAACTCTCGTTATCTCAGGTGCCACCATTTTGGTCAATATAAAGAAGGCACAATGATTCATACTGCTTTCTGTGTTCCTTGTTGACCCAATTTGGTTCCTTCTTTCATGTTTCAACTCAGTGCTACCAACTGCACGTAGCCTTGTACTTCAGTTTTAGATGTATAACATTTTTGTTCATCCTGACAGAATGGAAGATGTTAGCATCAACCACTGTTCTTTGTTTATCTTTGGATTTCCTACAAAATCCGTCATTGGGGGCCTAATATTGGAGATCTAATCTGAAAGATGTTTTAATATTAGAAGTGTTGTCTTCTCAGTGCCTTAATCTCCCGATCTGAGGAATGAAAAAGAGCACAGTGCCTATACACCTATGTGATTGTAAGAATTAAATGTGTCAGTACTTGTCATATATAGGCACTAAAATTGTTAGCTATTTCGGTTATCATTAGTATTCTTTCTTGAGGTTGTAGGAAACATGATCACAATATTAAAATTAATTTCACTGTAGAAATTGTTATTTATTTGGGAACAGCATGATAAATTTACTTTCCTCTTATCAAGATACTTTAAAGATGTTATTCTTCAGGCCAAAATATCTGAACCCAATGCCACCGTGATATGTGGTGCAAATACCCCTTCTGTAAAAGAAGTGTTTGTCCCAGCTGAACAGAGAAATGGTCAAGAGCAATTTTCAATTTCTTCAAAAATTGCTTCAGCTCTGGATGATCCAATGTCCAAAGTAATATCCTTCCCATGGTTTGTCCACAGCCAGTGAGGCAGAATATAAAAGCCTATCTCAGAAAAATTCTAAAGCATCCGTCAAGCTCTAGAATGCCCCATGAAGTTAGCCAAGGCTGTCAATGGGCCTCTGCTGCAGTTTGACTTCTCCTTCCCAGTTCTGCATCTTTGCTTTCCCTTTTACATGTGTTGATCCCAAGAACACTTCTTGTAAACATCCTTCAAGTTAAACCAGCTCAGAGTTTGTTTTCAGGAAATGCAGTTTGGGATATTCGTGTAGAGCTATAACTTTTCATGTAGTGGATGCTTAGTTAAATGGATACCAAACTGAGCTGAAAAACTGAATATAAAACAAACTTCATTTTCAGAATGCAAATTATTTGCAACTCAGGTTTCTTAGGCTATGTTACGCTGGGGATAAGATTAGTCATAATAGGTGTTTAGACTTAGCATTGTAGCTTCTGAACCCAGCACAGTGCCTTGTGCCCTAATAAGCTCTTGACAAATACTGTTGTGTGAAAGAACAAGCTGACTTTACTGTAAATTTGGCCACCTTGGCTAGTTGACAAATTCTGTTTTACTTGTTTTCTTTTCTTTTCTTTCAAAACTACAACTTCCATTGCCCATTTCTTTTCCAAGTTTACTTTCTGGAGTCTCATAAAATTGTAGGAACTTCTTCATCTCCATTATTTCAAGACAATTAATCACTTCCCTTTTTGTGGCTCTTTAGAGCTGTTATTTCTGATGTAATAATAACAGTGGTGCAGACAAGTGACTTCAAAAACCTTTCTCCACAGTTATTACTGTTGCTATCATGCTAAGTTCTCCAGTGAAGAAGATAATTCTTTTTTTTTTTTTTTTTGGTCAACTTTTATTTTAGAATTAGAGAGTATATATGCAGATTGTCAACAAAGCTATATTGCATGATGCTGAGGTTTGGTGTATGAATGAATTCATTACCCAGGTAGCGCACATAGTGTAGAATTTTTTTAAAACATGATTTTAGTATGCTCTATCATGAGAACTCAAACTCATGATTTTTTTTTGAAATGAAATTTCACTCTAATGCCCAGGCTGGTGTGCAGTGGGAAGATCTCGGCTCATTGCAGCCTCCTGGGTTCAAGCCATTCTCCAGCCTCCCATTTAGCTGGGACTACTACAGGCACCCGTCACCATGCCCAGCTACATTTTGTGTTTAATAGAGACAGAGTTTCACCATGTAGAACAGGCTGGTCGGGAACTTCTGACCTCAGGTGATCCGCTCACCTCAGTCTTCCAAAATGGATGCCCATTTCTTAAATGTTTTCCAGAGATTTTAGTCCGTATTCTGTTTCAGGGATAACTTGTATATTTTCTCTCTAGCATGTAGTAAAGATTCCACAAAGCCTAGGCTAGAAAAAAAAAT
This sequence comes from Saimiri boliviensis, assembly GCF_048565385.1. Lineage (NCBI taxonomy): Eukaryota > Metazoa > Chordata > Mammalia > Primates > Cebidae > Saimiri > Saimiri boliviensis. Next base: position 22,034,009 of record NC_133466.1, on the reverse strand, counting down.
TGAGGAATTTTCCACAATACTGAGCATTCAAAATCATTCCTTTCTTTAGACAGAAACACTGGATTTCTTCGAATGAATTATTTCCCCAGAAGCATCTCATCCCTTGGGCAAATAGACCTCTGATGGCCTGTAATCCTACCCAGCAAACAAACACTATAATGGACTAAATTTAGGCTCCATCTGGGGTTTCTACTATAGTTAGAAAATCAGTTGTGTAATACCCTATTTACTGTTTTTTTTTTTCTTTTTCAAAATGAAAATGAAAGTAGATAATATTAGACCAGTCAGCACAAAATGTGTGACCTCTTAAACAATTTAGAGAGTAAGTAAAGTCTTCATAAACCTCACATACTCATTTCTAAGGTTTATTTTGTTTTTCTTGCTCATTCTCTTTACTATTTCTGACCACTTGGTTATGCTTTAAGAGCATGTGTAAATTTATTTTGCTTAGAGCAGGCAAACTTTTTATGGAATAGTTGGCAAAAAGGAAAAAAAAATAGTTACTGGTATTTCATTGTGAAGATATTAAATAGTAATTATAATTCTATAGAATTAAATGTTATGGCAATAGGCTCAAAGTAGCATTTAAAATTTGCTTCTGAGTAAATATTTATATAATGATTATGCATTTAAATGTCAAAAGGATAAATGCTTTGCATTATAAAAATTTGTAGGGACATCAGAATATGGTTAATAGCTTTTTCTCACTCAGGTTTTCTCTATTTCCATTAATATTTTCATTGCATCCATCTTCTTCAGTGAATATAGCATATTATTCCTTTCTTGTATACATTACAAAATTTTTTATTAACGACACTGATCAAACCTGTGAAGCATGTGGACCAGTTACCATTTTGAACAGTTTAATTAATTTTCAATTCTTTTTTCTGTGTTTTCCCCTTTTTGTTTTTTGGAACTCTGAATGTCAACTTTGTAGACTACATGTTATTTTAAAAAATTGTTTTAAATTTTTGCCATTTATTTACATATATCTTATAATATTCTTTTCTACATATATGTGTATGCCCCTTTATATAATTTCTAATACACTATAGTTTCTTTCCTTTTATTTTTTCATTTTTTTTGCATGAGTATATTTAAGAAATCAGTTTTGTTTTTATTTTCTCCTTTTCTGTCTTTTTGTGTTTTCTTATGCCAAATTCATCTTTTATCCATATTAATTCCCCTTCTAAATTTCTCAATTTTGTTGTTCTTTTTCTACTTACTTATGTGTATATACATACATATATACATTAATATATGGTATTTTTAATAATAAAACTTTTTTTTTTTTGGAGATGGAGTCTCTCTCTGTCACCAGGCTAGAGTACAGTGGCACGATCTCAACTCACTGCCACCTCTGCCTCTTGAGTTCAAGCAATTCTCCTGCCTCAGCCTCCTGAGTAGCTGCAACTACAGGCGCCATGCCACCACACCCAGCTAATTATTGTATTTTTAGTAGAGATGGGATTTCACCATGTTGGCCAGGATAGCCTTGATCTCTTGACCTTGTGATCTACACGCCTTGGCCTCCCAAAGTGCTGGGATGAGTGGTGTGAGCCACTGCACCTGGCCAAGAATAAAACTTTTCCTGTTGTGAACATTACTGTGAGTACCCATCTGTTCTGCTATGTTTGGGTTTAAACTATTCTTTTTTATTTTTTAAACTCTGTATCTTTATATAATTTGGTATCTGTTATGATTTCCATGTATATTAGGAAGATGATCCTTAGAAACACCAATTATTTATTTCATACTGATATCCAAAATATCACTTCACATTTTCACTGGTTTGATTTCAGAATTAGAAACTCTTATTTTTGTAAAATAAACATTATAATCTGTAAATCATGCCTACCCAGTCAACAGTCATTGCTGAAGCTTTTCATGACTTTATGATTGAATAATCTTAATTAGAAGTTTTTTCGATAATGTTACATATTAGGAATCTAGCCATAAATACAAATTTATTGGTGAATACTGATTGTCATCATACAGTACAATATGTCAAGTATTCAAACAGATGGTTTATTTTTTAAAACATGTTTGAACTCGTTTACTTCAGTTCGTAAATCTTACTGCTAATGTACTCCTGTGGTCTAACAGATTAATATAAAATGTTAAGGTTTTAACTGTGATTTAGTACATGAAGATATACTCCTCACATACTCAACTACTAGCTCATGATGATTAGAACAAAATTTAAAAGCACGGTTTATACATATAGGCTGGATAATATCTATCAAGGTGATTTGCCAGAGTCATCACCTAAGTATAAACACAGCAGCATATGAAATCAATATCTATGGTGATTTAAAACACAAGTAAATTGATTCCAAAGGTTGTGATACTAAACTCCATTTTACATTAGGAGAGAAATGAATTAAAAATTTGACATAGCATACTTATTGCCAAAATTAACTTAAGTCTCTCTGTTGAATTTAGAATTTGCATATTTGTCTCAAAGAGAACTATGAGTATAGGAAAACTGACAAAATCTGAACAGTGTACTACCTACAACTAGCACTTAACGTTTTTAGATTTTTTTCTCTCAGCCCTGCAAAAGTAATCCAGGATACTGTCTCTGCCTCATAAATCTTTAAATACTTTCTTAGAATAAAGTTTTCTTATATGTAGAAATGAATCTGAATCTCTTTAGTTTTGAGATCCACAGGAAAAACTGTATCTCAGAAACACCCTTAAGGAAAATGAAACTTAAAATTATTAGCTACAAGAGAGAAATATAAACATGGTATTTCTTTCTGTAACATCTCTTAATTTTCAGACAAACATTCTTATCTATTAAGTATTGGTATATTTTTGAGAGTGCTGTGTAAATTGAGAAAGGAGATTAAAACAAAGAAGCTACTAAAGCAATCTAAATTATCTTCAAAACACTTAAAGAATGACTAAGTGATTATCTTGTGAAATCATTCAAATAATTTTTATGTGTCTATGTGATTATGCCCACTGGGCACCTTTAAAGGATGGTTTTAAAATAACTTTATTATCTTTCTTGATCCAGCAACATATTATCCAGTAAATAAAAAACAGGAAACTACATTGACCATTCTTTACTAAAATAATGAGAATTTTAATTTATTAATAGGAGACTTTTTAGGTATAGGGTAATGATAGGGTACATGAATAGCTTTGAGAGCAGAACTGCTTACCTGTTTTCTTCTCAATCTAACTTCTTAATTTGAATTATAATGGACTCTAAGGAGGGAAAACAACTTTTTAGTCATATGTAAAAACTAAAGCTTATCTCAGCACAAAGTGGAGAACACAGGAGAACTGATGTTCAAAGTTAGCAGTTAGAAGGCTCAGGGACATCCTTGGGATTAGACTAAGGATCTCATCACTTAGTAGCTGTTATTTACCCTTTTGAAACCTTACTTTTCCATTTGTAAAACCATAGTATTAATGGAGCCTAACTAATAGACTCGATGGGTGAAGTGAAAGAGGAAACATCTAAATACAGTGCTGGTACAATCCATGTTTGGTAATTAGTAGCTCTTGTCATCATTATTATTGCACTGATACATCCCTAAATATTATGGGACTAAAATTCATCAGGATGAATGAAAGATAAAATTAGTATACCTCATCTTAATGTACCTCATTTCGCTAGCAATATCTTTGTAGTCAATAAACTATTTCCTCTCTAGGTAAAGAAATTCTGGCTTGAGCATTTTTTATTTGCACTGTATTAACTACTATCTTTACACATAGTAACAAAATGATTAGAGAAATAAAACTCGTCTCTTTATGTATTAGAAATGCTATATATAGTACTGAAATTATGCGTTTTAAGATCTAAACATGAAGTCAGGGAGTCGTATTTATTCATTAAACTTTCTAATAGCTTTTCCTTTGATTAAAAGTGTGTACTGAATATAATTTTGAGGAAAAGTGACAAATATTGTAGTATTCCAATTGGAATTAACAAGCAAATAGATTATGTTTGGCTTTCTTTTATCCCTCAATAGTGTAATTTCAGTTCATGTTAGTAGAGTTATGTTGCCCCTTCATTTGACTCAGTTATCAAGTTGCAAAAATTCTTTCAGAGAACACTAAAATAAATGGGTAATTGATGGTTTAGAGCAAGTGACAGAGATATGCGTGTGTGTGTGTGTGTGTGTGTGTGTGTGTGTGTGTGAGAGAGAGAAAGAGAGTGAGAAAGAAAAGAAAGAGAAATAAAGAAAGTGTGTGTCTTTTAAATCACAAAGATTACCATTCCTAAAGAAACAGAAGTGTGGCAAGGCTCTCCAGTGATCTGAAAGGCAGGAAGAGTCAAAGTTCTTCCTTCATGGAACAGAAACATGAAATTGTTGCTACTCATAGAAAGTCTTGGTATAGTTTTGGTTTAAACATTTTTAAATTATGAATAAATGATAAATATAAATAAATAAATATCATGATGAGAGAGTCAGGGGAAGCCTGGAGATTTCAGGGTTCTTTTTCATAATTACAGCAAGAATCGTGTAAGTTAAGAAACTAAACTCTTGACTCTTCATAGTCTTTGCTTTCTCCCCATTGATTTATCTGATATTATATAGCCTCTCTAATTATATATTGAACTGAAATATTTTATTTTTGTTTTATTATAAAAATTCCTACGCTTTGTTACATGTTCTCTTAAAGAGTGTTTTATATATGTATTTCCCCCCAAAATATAAAGAGGCTAAACCACTGTAATGTTGAAAGACTGAAAGAAAGACCCGGGGTGTCTAAAACAAAATTTAAAGGCGCGATTCTAAGAGGAATTAAAATGCTTACTTTGTAAGCACTTTAAACTTCACCTTTAAACATTGATGAGAATATTATAAAGAATTAACAACAGCAGTTGCATGGAGGGAGAGAAGAGTATTGAGAAGAAGGAGGGTGATTGCAACAAATACAAAGAAACTATTGAGATGTAACAAAGAGATGCAATTATCTATGAATGGGTAAACCAGTTATATATTTTGCTTCCACAGCATGAGATCATTTTTAATTTGAATTGGTTTACCATGCAATGACACTTCTATTTTAAAGATTTTATGCATGTAACCTTAGTATTTTCAAGGTTTCCAGTCTTCAGAGAGCTAACTCTTACGTTTATTGTACATGTCAGAACACTTATAAATCGTCGCTGGAACAAAGTCCTTATGCACCCAACAAATCCTTCCTGATCGTTACTTGTTATTCCTCATATAATCTCTGCTCATAATTTTTCCCCATCACAACTGGTTTTGGGTCTTTCTCCATGCAATTGCCATTATTACATATTTAACAAAAGCATTTTTAAAGTTGTCATTTTAAAAAGACTTTTCTAAGGAATGAGGATAATATACTGCAATTATAATATTGACTAGCTAAAACTGGATATCATTTACCTGTGCTCCTAAAAGCTTCAGGCCTCTCTCTTTTCCCGTGAGTCCTTTAACAGCTATTTCTTCAAATTCTGACCTTCTCTCTGGGATATCCCTCATGTTAACCTTACCTTCCTCATATGGAGATTCCAATACCTGTCTCCTTTAAGCCTCAGCCACTGGCAAGAGAGGAGCATGGTATGATTATTTCTGCAAATAGTTTCCTGCTCCCCATCAAAATGACTTCTACATGATTGAAAATAATGCTTTGTACTTAATCAAGAGCCATCTGCTCCAGTGCTCACTAATGCCCAGGAACTCTGAGTGAATTGATTATATATACTGAACAAAGAGTCGTTCCTAAGTCACTTCAAAAACAAACAAACAAACAAACTAGCTTTCACACTCAAAACCAAAGGGCAAAGAAAAAAAAAAAAACAGGATATAAAATGTTAATAGTGTCCAGACAGAGAATTTCTGGCCTAGAAGTTAAAGGATTGTCATGTTGGAGCAAAATCATTTTGATAATATGCCAGCTCAGATATGGAAATGTCTAACCCTATGGAGTTAGTATCACTATAATTATGTGAAATATGCCATTCATATGTCTGAACTAATCTGATAATAAGGTGGGGATTGCATTTGTACAAACAGGAGTTTGCTTCAACTTTCAGTTGATTAAAGTTCGAAATATTGGGACTAATCTTCTATGTGTGTGTGTGTATGTGCATGTGTTTGTTGCATGACATTACTTCTTTGCATGCCTGAATTCCTAAACCTAGTTTCACATTTATATTTTGGGGTCACTTTGAATACATATCTACTTTATAATAAAGCAAATGATATTTTATCTTGTGAATATGCATTAAATATGTATTAATATGTGTTAAATATTATCACCAAATATGTCTGTACTCTCAAGAAAAAATAAAAAGCAGCATGTAGCTGTTGGCTACAGCCTCAGAAGTATGTTGTCTCAAGTACTGTATTTACCTTTGTAAACCTATGTAAAGTGTTTTGGAACACTTTTGTTTTGTCAGCCATGGGTTCAGGTATTTGTGGAAGCTGACTTGCATTTAAATTCACACAGATGCTGGGTGTGGTGGCTCACACCTGTAATCCGAGCACTTTGGGAGGCCAAGGTGGGTGGATCATGAGGTTGGGAGTTTGAGACCAGCTTGGCCAACATAGTGAAACCCCATCTCTACTAAAAATATGAAAAGAAAAAAAAAATTATCTAGGCATGGTGGCAGGTGCCTATAATCATAGCTACTCAGGCGGCTGAGGCAGGAGAATTGCTTGAACCTGGGAGGTAGAAGTTGTAGTGAGCCTAGATCCTGCCACTGCATGCCAGCACGGGCAACAGTGCCAGACTCCATCTCAGTCAATCAATCAATCAATCAATTCACATAGGATTTTTTTCTTTTATTCATCGTACTTTTACATTGACCTGCTTGGTCATGTAGAAATATATGTTCTTTTACATGTATTTCCATATGGAAAAACAAAGAGACTTTTTTGCTTCAGAGCATTTTATTCTTCACGGCATTTTTGCCTTTCCAGTCTTCATTGTATTTCTTACTATTGCTTACTAATACAAATACCTCCATATGAATTTATATTAGACTGTTTTCAACCTTCTAATGCTTTCTTTAAAGGACTATCCATGATAATCAGTTTCCAATAGTTACTTAAAATATGGCATTTATAGCTACATTTAATATCCCAGACATTTCTTTGACAATGCATATCTCTGTCTTAATATGCAATGACATTTTTCCTTTAAAGCCACTTAAGTGAAATTTAACATTTTTTTTTTATGTATTATGTCACATGCTTGACTCCTTTTAAACTTAAGGTGCATTTATTTACTTCATATATGTCAATTTCTTTATTTTTGGATTCAGTGTACAGTATTTGAGATACAAGAGAAGTATGTATAAAGCAGGGAGAGAGCCAGATCCAAGCCAGAAAAATAGCTTTCTACAATGTCAGTTAATCCAGAAGAGAATTTTAGAACCAAATTTTTAAGCTAAATGAGTTAGAGAATTGGGAACATTTAGAGAGGGTATTGGAAGAAAAGAGTGCAGGGGAGATAGAGCATTTCAGAACTTCAGATAATGCAACTTTGGTTAGCTTAATCTAAGTAAAATTAATATTTAACTCTAGACTTTGTGGCTGCTGAGTTGAATATGCCAAGACTTTTATAAATAGGAACTAAGAACTAAATGGCCATATGATTCAGGGAACCTCTTAATATAAGAACCCTTTTATATTTAGAGTATAATAGCTTCTTGTACATATTAATCTAGACTTTATCTTTTACATAGCATTTCTCAAACAAGCCACATTTTATTGACAAGTTAAAAATGGTTTTGCACAGTATCCTCTTTGATTTTAGATGAACAGACATTCTCATTCTCTAAAATAGTGGCTCTCAATGAGGATGTTTTGTCCCGCAGAACACATTAGCCAATGTCTAGAGACATTTTTGGTCACCAAACTGCACGTGGGTTTTGGGGTGCTAATAGTATGTAGTGAATAGAGACGAAGGAAGCTGATAAATATCCTACGTATAAAGCACCCCCACCTTCAACAAAGTGCAACATATTAATGGTGTCCAGACAGAGAAATTCTGGCCTAGAAGTTAAAGGGTTATAATGGAGCCATTATTTTGATACTATGTTAGCTCAGATATGGAAATAACTAACCCTGTGGAGTTAGTATCATTATAATTAATTATGTGAAATATGCTATTCATATGTCTGAACTAATCTGATAATAAAGTAAGGATTGCATTTGTACATGCTTGACATGTGTTTGTGAGTGGCTATATAGCTATACTTATAAGAGTGTATTTACTCCACTGCTGCTAAATTTAATTGGATTTCTTATGCATAATGCTCAATTTAAAAAAAGTAGTATTTTGATGTATTTCAACTTACCACATCACTGAAAAACAGGAAAATGATTATATCGTATGTGAAAATAGTCACAATAATCAAATTATATTAATTTTAATTTTAGCTTTCAATGATAATGTAAACAAACATATTATGTTTTAAATGTACCAGCATATCTCTGTATGTGTTCTGTGCACTTTTAGTCTAAATCTTCTAGATTCTGGTAGTTTTTTTTAAGAAAAACTGTTATATATGAAGGGAAAAAAAGGCTGTGGTTATACGTTTAATTTTCTTTCCAGATATTTAAAATGTTGTCTTAAGCAGATAATTTTAGAAATCAAAACATTATCAGAAACAAGTTTCCAAGACATATGGGAACATTAATATTACTGAATGCTAATTAAAATTGTCTATTATAATGGTATATAAATCTATCATGCCCTATTAAACAGGAGTAAAAAATGACAAAATTGGGATACTGCAATGTTTCCTTTTAATATGGCATAGTGGGGATGTGTGTAGTATAGACACACACACACACATTTACCTGCACATGTAGTTTTATTGGAAGAGCACATTTTTGACCTGTTTGTTGGCTTATTTTAATGTGACCTTAGAGCAGGTACAGTGGAAGAACTGGAAGATTTAAAATGCAAAAGCATTGATTAATAGTGAATGCCCTTGAATGCAGGGCAAGTTATCCAGGGCCCATGTAAAGAGATTATTCTTGGACAATAGGCATGTACCTAAAAGTGCTAAGAAGAAAGAAAGAAGCTGAGGAAAGTTGGGCCTAAAATGAAGTTTGCGTATAAGGAAGATTTTCAGATACCATCTTTTTTTTTTCTCTCTCTTTAAAATATACATTTGTTGAGTAGAAAAGGAGTAAAGATTGTATAAGGTGTGAAAAGATGTGATGGTTCAGAATAGCAATTTATAGCAGTGAAAATGGTTGTAGGCATTAAGTGATAGTCTCAAGAGTTCAGCTGAATAGTACAAGTACTTTGATATTTCTATTCTAAATGAGTTAAAGACCTATATAAAGTATTTCCTTTCAAAGTGTTCTTGACAATAGAGTCTAACTGTCATTTAAAGTTATTGCTGGAGCTTGGCTTAATTACAAAGTGGATGCTATAGACAATCATAGTAATAGATGCCGAACACATATTTTCTATCATCAGGTGGTATGCTTTAATTTGTTCCTGTTTTAATGATAATCTGATAATTTAGATTTAGATGCATTTTATACTATTAGTGTTGATAAACATTCATGATACCTTTCTTATCTAAGTTTAAGATGACAGAACTTATCACATTAGAAGTATGAAGCCCTCTGGATTGCTAGCCTGATTGGAAATATTTAATCAATCCTTTCAGACATGAGTTAAACAGAAGATACTGCTTATGTTTGAATCATTGAATCATACTATATATACCTGTATGTGTATATATACATATCTTATGATGGAGTTTCGCTCTTGTTGCCTAGATTGGAGTGCAATACTGCAATATCGGCTTACCACAACCTCCACCTCCTGTGTTCAAGCGATTCTCCTGCCTCGGCCTCCTGAGTAGCTAGGATTACAGGCATGTGCCACTACCCCCGGCTAATTTTGTATTTTTAGTAGAGATGGCATTTCTCCATGTTGGTCAGGCTGGTCTCGAGCTCCCCTCCTCAGGTGATCTGCCTGCCTCATCTTCCCAAAGTGCTGAGATTACAGGCATGAGCCAACATGCCTGACCCAATCTATTATTTTGAATCTTTTCTTACTTAGGAAACAAGTACTATGACAAAATAATAGAAATAAAATCATTTGATGTTTTGCAATTGAACATTTTAAAATATAAACTTGGCTTAAGATGTAAATATGTATTAACATATGCCTACTTACAATCCTTTATATGAGCTTGTACTGTTATTTTGCTTAGCTATGTTAATCTATTACATATTTGTCATGGGCTTTAAAGAATAATGTATTTATTTACAGTGTTGTAAATTTTCAATCACCATAACATCACAGGAATATTACTAGCATTTCAGTGTAATAATGGCTGTCAACACTTTTTTTCTTTGTTAGAAAGCAGGCATAATAGAGAGGGCAGCATAGAACTGACTTTAAAACATGTAGATTGTCTAGAAACCTTTAACCAAGGTACTCCATCTCTCCTCACTTAAATGTTAAAGTGAGATATCACTCCTATATTTCCTTAATATTTAGAAGTTATGTGATGTAAAATTTAAATATTTATTTGGAAGGAGAGGGGCTTTACTTTACACGAGGAAAATATCTTGAAAAATAGAGGGTTTTGTTTTTATTTTTAAATATTGATATATTCATAAGTGTAAACAAAGTTGAAGATTAGTGGTACATATTTAAAATTACTTCCATCTGCAAAATGCTGACTTACAGAAATATCTCAAACTAATTTTTGTTGTTTTTTGTTTTGCTTTTCTTTTTCATCTTAGTATACAGACATCATCATCCCCATCCATAATGTTAAAAGCATAGAATTTCAGTTTTAATCATAGTAATACGAACATGAAAATCATATTTGACTAGTAAATCATAACTTACACAGACTTTCACAAATCCCAGTGAGTTATCCATTCAACAAATATTGGGCATCTATTTACAGCCATGTGTTAGGCACTCAGGGAACAGCAAGCTTGCCCTTTAGGACTTGCCCTCATACGGACCTAACCCTACTAATCTAAATCTCAGACTTCTAGTCTCAAGAACTTTGAGACAGATTTCCGTTGTGTAAGCCACCCAGTTTGTGGTACTTTGTAATGGCAGCCATAGCAAATGAATACATCAACTACTAAGCAATTTTTTTTAAAAGACAAAAATGTATTGCTTGGGCCTGGTGTGGCGGGTCACACCTGCAATCCCAGCACTTTGGGAGGTGGGCAGATCAGGAGGACAAGAGATCGAGACCATCCTGGGCAACATGGTGAAACCGGGATTCTACTAAAAATACAAAAAATAGCTGGAAGTGGTAGCATGTGCCTGTAGTCCCAGCTACTCTGGAGGCTGAAGCGGGAGCATCACTTGAACCTTGGAGGCGGAGGTTGCAGTGAGCCGAGATCCTGCCACTGCTCTCCAGCCTGGCAGAGCAAGACTTTGTCTCAGAAAAAAAAAATATATTACTTGTTTTTAATTCTATACTGATGAAGAGGTCGATTAAACTTTATATCTGTGATTGAAAATAATCATATAATCATTTTTGAAAAAAAATTAAGTTTATCAGCATTTGAAAACATTGTATCATATACAGAGAAAGGGGATCATAACTCATACGCATATGAAGAAATTGAAATACTTGATTTTGGTTCTCAAAATATAAAGCATTTATATTCCAAGTATCTTCGCAGTGTTAGTGTTTTGTTGTATCATAATGCAATTCATGCTGGATAAAAGGTCTTCTAAAAGAGAAAATGAATATTAACACAAAACAAAAGATCTGAGTTTTCTGCTTAGTACAAGTTCATCTGACCTTACATTAAGAAATTTTTTTTTTTTTTTTTTTACCTACTGCTAGCAAAACCAGTTCTCTAGTATAGGTAAACAGCCTTACTATCTCTTGGAATCAGTCCTAAATCTTACCCTGGTCCCTCAAATCATAACACTATTTATCTTTACATTCCTATTTTTTTTGAGTCAGAGTCTCACTCTGTCACCTAGACTGGAGTGCAGTGGCAACCTGGGCTCACTGCAACCTCTGCCTCCTGGGTTCAAGTGATTCTCCTGCCTCTCTTCCTCCCCAGTAGCTGGGATTACATGCATATGCCAACACCCCTGGCTATTTTTTGTATTTTTAGTAGAGACAGGGTTTCACTATGTTGGCCAGACTGGTCTCTAACTCCTGGCCTCAGGTGATCTCCCCGCCTCAGTCTCCCAAAGTGCTGGGATTACAGGCATGAGCCACTGTGCCTGGATACGTTACATTCTTAATGGTAAATGAAATGCACAATTTGAACGATTAAAAATGAATATAGAAAGTGTCAAAAGAAAAAACAAGTGTTCTAGTTATTAAAATATTTACCTTATTATGTGTGTAGTACTTTTGAAAGAAAACAAGCAAAAATAAAGCAAAATAAGACAAAAATCAACATTATTCAATAATTAAATATTTCATACACTAATATTAGTGCTTTTTAGATATTACTGATATCATACATTATAATTATAATTACTGGATTTGTTTTCTTTATGTTTATTAAGAGCTTATTATTTATTAGGTATATTACTAAGCTCTGGGGTAAAATGTTCAAAAAATTGTATAATGTTTCTCACATCAATATTGTTTCTGTTCTGGCCATGGGCATGTAATTTTTGCATATATTATGATTTCTTGATAACAGCCAAGGAGAAAACAAAGTTAATTTTTTTTGATTTGGACATCCAGGAATTTACTAATTGTCTCTGACCTGAGGGATACTAGAAGATTCTTGCCAAAGAATTAGTGGGATACAGATCTTGAGTAGAAGGAGCAGGATATGTGAAGGCCCTGAGTTGTGAGCTTTTAGTGCGTGTTGGAAGCAAAATTAGGTCAATGTGGCTATAGCACTGACTGTGGAGGCTATGAGGGTGGAGATATAGGTGGGGTCAAGGTTCCACCAGCCCCTGAGGGGATGCTAAGAATTGTGACTTCAATCCAAGTACAAACTCTTCTAACTTTAGAGTATAATAAAAGGAGACTCAGTCTAGTTATCTTAAAGAACAATGTGAATCTTTATTCCAGTATTCTTAAAAGGGGCTGGCCTAGAACTACTATGGAATGTGCTGGGCAGAAAGCTTCTTAAATATCTTGGCTCCAAATTTTCTCAATCATGGAACTCATTAAAAATTATACTATATCCTAGTATTGATATCTTACTGATTTCCTCCTTTTAAGGTTCTGTCATTAATTCTCTTTTCTCTACTGAAAGCATTGTCTTCCACCAGCAGGTGGTCACCAGCTAGGTTAGTCATTCTAAGAATTGCTGTGGGAACAAGGGATCTCTTGCCCCTCACGGTTCATAACTCTCTGAGATGTGTCATTTTGTTTAAATTGCTTTAACTTTTCCCCTAGAAATTCATGTGGACAGTTTCTGGTAACACTTGAATCTTGCTACAGAAAACAGAGAAACATTAATCTGAAGGCCTTAGGAAATGGGTTTTAGCTTATTGTAACTGTTTACTTGTGGGACTGCTACTAAATTTGTCAGTATGTAAACCTACATGTCAAAAAAGATAAGAACTTCATCAATGAGCTACATGATTACTCTGTGGTCACTTCTTGTCCAGGATTAACAGTCTCACTTCCAAGGCTGGGAGCAGTGGCTCACGCCTGTAATCACAGCCCTTTGGGAGTCTGAGGCAGGTGGATCATCTGAGGTTAGGAGATTGAGAGCAGCCTGGCTAACATGTCTCTACGAAAAATACAAAAGTTAGCTGGGCACGGTGGTGCATGCCTGCAATCCCAGCTATTCAGGAGACTGGCAGGAGAATCGCTTGAACCCAGGAGGTGGAGGTTGCAGTGAGCCGAGATTGCACCACTGCACTCCATCCTGGGCAACAGAGTAAGACTCTGTCTCAAAGAAAATACAAAAAAAACCTCTTATAGGAGTCAGAGACCAATAGCACTTCCTATCCTTTAATTCCATTTAACAAAAAAATTGTACTGAAAACCCCAAGTCATACGGCTCTTTCTTTCCCTCGTTTGATTGCATGAGTCTTAAGCTTTAATGCTTTTACTTATATCTGCTCTGTGGATAATAAAAAGCTACCTAATACAATGACAAAAACAAAAACAACAAATACTTTAAACAGCTCACAGTCAAAGCATCATAAACCATAAGTTATGTGGCATTGCATGAATGCTTTTTATTCTCCTCATTTTTGAATAGGTGAATCTTCTTTACATTATGTTTCTAATCATGTAAGTATCTTTTATTAAAAATGATGGCTTGGAAAGTTATTCTATAATCAGTATACCTCAAGGTTTCTAGAGTCCCAATTCATTGAAGATGGCTATTACAAGACAAATTCAATATTCATTATTTGAAATTTGTTGAGTTCTAATTATTTTCAAGGTCACAGAAGTGCTTCATTGTTTTGATGGGAGTGTGTACTATGACTAATATATTTATTCTTAGCCATTTATGAAAAGGTTTTATATGTAAGAGTTTTATGTCAATAAATTTGAGTAAATTAGACAAAGGAGTGTTATATTTCAATTCAAAGATAATTTTAATTCACTAACTCTTAGCTAGATTAATGGTCCTACTAAAAATTAAGCACTCCCCAATGCATGGTATGTGTACCAAATGACCTCATTAAATAGGTATATGGAGAACAGATGCCTCTATGACCTGTCTCCAGATTTACTGAGCAGGGAGTGTCCTTGTTAATGTCCCTTTGATCAGTGAATGAATTTCAAATTAGAGACACAAGGACAATACTTCCTCTTGGGATATTCTATGTAATTTGGATATTTCTCTATTCAGTTTTCTTTTCAGTTTGATGGAATTTGAAATGTAAAAGAGATTCATCTTGTGCTGATGAATTTATCATTTTCTTACAAATCAATAGATGCTTGATTTTATGATCAGAGTTTGAATATAGTTTTTCATTAGCATTCCCTTGCTTTGCCAGAGAATGGAGATTGGTGTTTAAGTTAATTTTTGTATATTAGCACATTTTAAAATGACACCTGAATTGATTTGAATTATTCCATGTATAGAATTTATAACTCTAAATGCAGTTTTTTTATAACACACACACACACACACACACACACACAGAGAGATATATATATATATACCTTTAAGGCATTTAATTCAAACCATTAATTGTTTTATTGTTGCTTCTGCTGTTGTTATTGGTATTATGGGATACAGTAGCTAAAAAAGGATGTAACTGTGAAACCACTGTTTGATCTTTTGACATGATACTGTTGATGCTTCTATGTGCAAGAAAGTTCAACGTAGGTATACTAATGGTGTATTTTAGGTTGTTGGCTTTTTTCTTGTTCTTTTACTTTAAAATCCGCAGGAAATTTAGAATGATTGTGGAACCAGATTTGCATTTTACAAGTATTATAAATATATTCACATTTAAACCAATAGCAAATAAAATTTTTTGATAAGTGTTTAATGTACCCAAAGCATTCTTAGATGCTTGGAAGTCAGTTTTGTTAATGTTTCTATGGAAATACTGAATTACTGTGTTATTGATAGGAAGTGATCATTTGATCTTAGCAATGGTGAGAACTACAGAATAACTGTAGCATGTGTTACTGATACTCATTCTATTGGGGATGTTACCTTAATGTTAGCTAAATGTTATATTGCTACTGAAAAATCATTAAAATTATGTGCATCTATTTAAGTAGGTTTATGTAGATTAAGAATGTGGCTGTATGCATAACAACTTTTTTAAATGATTGGTAATATACTTAAATTTATGTTTAAAAATACACATATCTATTATAAAATTATATTTAAATATGGTAAAATTCATTACACAGTAAATTTAAAGGTAAAAATTGATAAAATTACTTATCTTTAAAGCTGGCATGAAAGAAAATATATTGCTTCAATTAAAAATACATTACTGAAAAGTGCTCTTTTATAGAAAAAATAAACTTCATTAACAAGTATGAAGAAGGAAATTGTGTATCATGTTTGTTTATAAAATATGAGAATTAATGAATATTGCAAGTATAAATTTTATAATATGCTACTCACATATATATACAAAAATGGAATTATTGATCTTAAAATATGCGATATCTCTTTTATATGGGAATAATATGAATTGTCATATGAATGAACATTTTTGAACATTTCACTCAATTCTTCTCAATATGTATTGAAAACTTTGGGAGAATTCACACTCTGATATTATACAATACATTCCATATTCTTTCTTGCATCGTCCTACCTCTCACAGACCCTCCCCCCCCACCCTGCCACCAAACACTGTTAAGATCTTTCTGTAATTCTAACATAATTATTCTACTTATATTAATTACATACAATTATTTTAAATTCCTGTGAAGAAAGAAAAAAAGTAGACTTGCATAAATTATTCTAAGAGCATGAGAGATGTAAATAAAGTGGCAGGGTCATATCTATTTCTCTTTTGATGAAAATAGAATCAGTATATACTTTATTAGCATATATTTGTATAATCAAGGGAGTTATGGAATATAGCTCATTGACTTGTTTATATGAGTTACAATAGAGACAGATTATGTATATTGGGGCAGAGGAATTGGATCAGGATACATTAAAGAAAAATAATTTCTTCAGAAAAGTGTTACATTTGTAAAGCTTAGTTACTTGATGAAAGAAATACTTTCTAATTGAGGAACTTGGTTTTCATGTATGCGAGGTGTTCCTTTAACTTTTCATGAAAGACATACATAACCAAATAAAGACTATGTACTTACAAAATAATAACTTTTTTTTTTTTTTTTTTTTTTGAGGCAGAGTCTTGCTCTGTTGTCCAGGCTGGAGCCCAGTGGCATGATCTTGGCTCACTGTAAACTCCGCCTCCCAGGCTCAAGCAATTCTCCTGCCTCAGCCTCCAGGGTATTTGGGATTATAGGTACCTGCCACCATGCCTGGCTAATTATTTTTTAGTTGACATGGGGCTTCACCATGTTGGCCAGGCTGGTCTTGAACTCTTGACCTCAGGTGATCCGTCTGCCTTGGCTTCACAAAGTGATGGGATTGGGATTACAGGTGTGAGCCCCCACACAAAAGTGTCCTGTGATAGTCATGGTATTGCATTTTCTTTTCTTTTTCTTTTTCTTTTTTTTTTTTTTTTTGAGACAGAGAATCGCTCTGTCACCCAGGCTGGAGTGCAGTGGTGCCATGTTGGCTCACTACAACCTCCGCCCCTGGGTTCCAGCAATTCTCCTTCCTCAGCCTCCCAGGTTGCTGGGATTACAGGCACGCACCACTATATCTGAGTAATTTTTGTATTTTTAGTAGAGATGGGGTGTTATCATGTTGGTCAGGCTGGTCTCAAACTCCTGACCTCGTGATCTGCATGCCTTAGCCTCCAAAGTTCTAGGATTATAGGCCTGTGCAATGACCAATGACTTACTGTTATTACCCTCTTCTTTTGTGTTATTATTTGGGTAATGGGTGCTACAAACTTTGTCCAAGTTGTTACTATTCCAGTTTGTGAGGTAACTTTATATATATCTAAACTTTTCACAGCACCTATCATTGCTTTTTTCACTACTAGTTCGACCTTGTAACTCATAATAAAATATAAAAGTACTGTCACATATCCATGGCCAAATGCAGTCCTGGAATCACTCTGCCAAATGGATACATTGTAATTTCCAAAGGGATGCAATTTAATGTGACTTTGAAAACTGACTTTATCAGATAATGTACGCTAGATAAATTATATATGATTAAAATACAGCTGTGATTATATTCACTATGAAGAATATTCAGAAACCCATGGAAACTCGGGAGAGTTTTCATACATTGTGTGCTATATCCCTATGTAAATATTTGACTGAAACCAGTTGAATCCACTAATTTTCTAAGAAGAAATATGGGTGATTTATTAAACGTACTTAATCAGTACTGATGTGTCTTTCACTGTGTATGTCAGTTCATTTTCTAGGAGTAGGGAGAATACAAGTTGTATCTGAGTAATATTTTTGTTTAACCTTGAAAATTACAGAAAGACTATTTAGGTTTAAAATGCATTAGTTATCAACATCATCTCCGTCCTTAACTTGACTGTTTTCCCAGAGTAGTAACTGCAAACCAAAAAGAGGTTTAATTCTCTTTCTTATACCAAAGGAAATGTTTTCTTTTACAGTTTAGCCATAGTATAGTAATACTTCTTTGTCATGGTTAAGTTCTAATACCTGGTTATGATTCTTCAATTATCTACCCACTGAAACATGATTTGACCTACCCTTCTTTTAAAGATGTTTTGAAGAATTCCAGAAATCAAATATATCACACAAATTATGGGACTAGATTAATACCATGATGCCTGTACTTTCGAAGGCAGGGAAGTGATAAGTGGCAAAATGAAATATTTCCTAGGTGTAGAGGTACAAAGCTAAAAAAGAAGGAAAGCTAGCCTAAATTTTACACTTCTTGTTTCCAGCTCCTCTTGATGTCTACTTGGAAAATTTTCCAATATTTAAGCATTCAACTGCAGTGACATATCCTCTGGGGACCTTCTGTGACAGAGTTCATAACCCTTTTTAAGTGGTGCCCTGTACTTCTCTTATCTTTCTATTGTTGCTTTTAAAACATATTTTCTTGAAATTACCTTCACATACACTGTGAACACAAGCAACTTAATGTGTATGTGTGTGTGTATATGCATGCATGCTAAATAAGTTCCTTGCATGCTAAAATATGTTACAACCTACAAAATAAATTGTAATGTTATTGCCTGGTTCAAGAACATTTTTCACAGAGCTCAAAGATCAAGCTCTAGACACATTAATATGGAGGCCAAACTATCAAACAATAAAGCAAAATGAACAACGCTTTTGTAAAAGTACACACACCTATATAATCTATGTTATGTTATATGTATCATCTAATATGTAAATATGTTATGAGTTTATGGCAAATCTTGGCACAAATAGAAGACAGAAAAAATAGTTAAATGGCAATACAAAAAGTCTTTCATTAACTGTCAAAATGCCATATAATTAGATGGATACATAAATATGTCAGAAACTAAAGAAGGGGGAGTAATCAGCATTGATAACAGGGTAAAGAAAGGTCAGAAAATCGAAGAGAGGAAGAGGAGGGTGAAATGAGGGCAAAAAAGAAAAACATGGGTATTTATTTACAGTGAGTAGCTGGAGGGTGAAAAGGGAAGCTATAGCAAATTTAGATCTAACATGTCGTGGTAATATTTGTGGTCTTCATATTATAGGTAAAGAAGCCATTGACTTTTATATAGGGAGACTGGGTGGTCAGTGTAGAGTTGCCCAGTGCGTGGAATGCAGCAATGTGCCTGATTAACTAAAGACGGCAAGAACTATGGATATTCCAATAGCTCTTCTCGCCTCTGTTGATGAATTGGTAATGAACTACATCTTGTTGGTAAGTAGTGAGTCTAGCTAGGAATGGGCTATCCAATAAATATTGTGAGAGGACAATGGAAAGTAGTTAGGCGTTAAATTTGAAGAACACTTAGAGAATTTGAAATGCCTGTAATGAGGTTGGTAAATTGGAATGTTGGCGGTATCATTAGTAGAAAAAGAAGGTATATGGGAAGTAAAGTTTTGAAAGTACACATCTAAACTTAGTGAATTAAATTGATGGTTATTAGAAAAGAA
Organism: Saimiri boliviensis; assembly: GCF_048565385.1. Classification (NCBI taxonomy): domain Eukaryota; kingdom Metazoa; phylum Chordata; class Mammalia; order Primates; family Cebidae; genus Saimiri; species Saimiri boliviensis. Next base: position 22,014,418 of record NC_133466.1, on the reverse strand, counting down.
ATTTTAACCAGCTGATTACAAATCCATAATCAAAGCTTCCGAGCAGTCACAAATTGAGATAGAGGTTTCAGTGTTTTCATGAAAAACTGATATACGAATTCATGTGAGCAAATGAGATCTTCAAGAAAGAGAATGTAAAGATTGAATAATATAAGGCGTGTTGTTCAACCTTAGGGAGCAGGCATTTGAGAGGAAAGGAAGGAACATGAGAAATGAAGGGAACAAATGAGAAAGACGTGAGCGCTATCAATTTAGAGGAATTAAGCAAATTGGTAAAAATTGGTGAATTTTATGGGTTTACTGATTACCCAAACTCTCAATCTGTTTGAAAATTTTTCTTGTCTTCTGCTAGGGTTTGAGTTTTTTTGATCTTGCTCCTCTAGCTCTTTCAATTTTGATGCTAGGGTTTCAGTTTTAGATCTCTCCTTGCTTCTCATCTGGGCACTTATTGCTATATATTTTCCTCTAGACACTGCTTTAAATGTGTCCCAGAGATTCTGGTATGTTGTGTCTTCGTTCTCGTTGGTTTTGAAGAACATCTTTATTTCTGCCTTCATTTCATTGTTTATCCAGTCAACATTCAAGAGCAAGTTGTTGTTTCCATAAAGCTGTGCGGTTCTGAGTTAGTTTCTGCATTCTGAGTTCTAACTTGATTGCACTGTGGTCTGAGAGACTGTTTGTTATGATTTCCATTCTTTTGCATTTGCTGAGGAGTGATTTATTGCCAATTATGTGGTCAATTTTAGAGTATGTGTGAAGTGGTGCTGAGAAGAATGTATATTCTGTGGATTTGGGGTGGAGAGCTCTGTAAATGTCTATTAGGTTTTCTTGTTCCAGGTCTGAGTTCAATTTTTTCAGTATTATTGGTTGAAATAGTACCCAACAAGGTTCGGTTTACGTGGGTAGGCTTTCTGCAGGATTACATGGGTAGGTTCAAAGTCTAGGAGCCACAGTTAATCCATAGTAGCCATCCTAGCAAAAAGTTTGTGAAAGATAGATCTGATTCAAGGGCAGCTCCTGTTAATGGATGCATAATCGGTTTTGAGTGTAGTGCCTTTGGATTTACCTGTGTTTGCTGAAACCTAAGTGAAATTACAGGCTTACAGATAAGCCTGATTTTGCTGCAGGGTAGAGCTTTCCATGGGACTACACGGCATTTTCAACTATCTTCAGCAAGTTGTTCCAAGTAAATTTCTGCTTTGATGCTTCCCACCCTGTGTCCATGTGTTCTCATTGTCCAACACCGGCCTATGAGTGAAAATGGGGGGGGGGGCGGGGAGGGAAAGTGGAGGGTGGGTAGGGAGGGATAACATGGGGAGAAATGCCAGATATAGGTGACGGGGGATGGAGGTCGCAAACCACATTGCCATGTATGTATCTATGCAACAATCCTGCATGATCTGCACATGTACCCCAGAATCTAAAGTACAATTAAAAAAAAATTCTGCTTTGTTCAAGAAACATAATACCTGGTATAATTGCTTATGATTTAAATATATACTGACTTTCCTTTATTGGAATACTCGGTATTTAAATCCAACCTGAACATTGTCTTACTCAGTTAGGGCTGCTATACCAGAATACCACAGACCGGGCAGTTTAAACAACAGAAATTTATTTCCACAGTTCTGGAATCTGGAAGTCTGATTAGGGTGCCATGTAGGTCAGGTTCTTGGTGAAGGCCCTCTTTCTGACTGACAGTTGGTGACCTTGTTGTATACTCATGCAGGGAAGAGCAGAGTGAGTTTACAGTTTTGTAATCGGATGCTTTTTGCTTCCTCACATCTTTGTATTAGAGTACTGATCCTATTCATAAGGACTTGACCTAATTATCTGCCAAAGGTTCCATCTCATAATGCCATCACATAGAGGGTTGGGATTTCAACACCTGACATGTTAACATATAAAATCTTAACTTGCTAAGACACAAACATTCACTCTCTATCAAATATGATTCAATATGTCAATATAAAACAAAAGAAGCCATTCTTTGAAAAATGAAATCCTCTCTAAAGATAAACAAAGAAATGTATGCTTAAAAAATAAAAGATTAAGATGATGTATCTTAAGAATATGATTAGCCAGTCTTGGTGGCTCACACATGTAATCCCAGCCCTTTGGGAGGTTGTGGCAGGTGGATCACCTGAGGTCAGGAGTTCAAGACCAGCGTGCCCAAAATGGTGAAACCCCATCTCTACTGAAAATACAAAAGTTATCTGAGTCTGGTGGCACCCTCCTGGCACCCAGCTATTTGGGAGACTGAGGTAGGAGAATTGCTTACACCCAGGAGGCAGAGGTTGCAGTCAGCTGAGATCATTCCATTGCACTCCAGCCTGGATGACAGAGCAAGACTCCATCTCGAAAGAAAGAAAGAAAGAAAGAGAGAAAGAGAGAAAGAGAGAAAGAGAGAAAGAGAGAAAGAGAGAAAGAGAGAAAGAGAGAAAGAGAGAAAGAGAGAAAGAGAGAAAGAGAGAAAGAGAGAGAGAGAGAGAGAGAGAGAGAGAGAGAGAGATAATAAAAATCAGCATTTTCTAAAGAAGTTCAATAAAAGTATAATTTGCATTACAAGGGAAATGAACTGAAAACTTTCTTCTCTAGTACTTTTATGGGATTTGTTTAAGCTGACTGTGCATTTAATGCAGCGCGTAATGAAACTTGTTCCCTTATAATTTACTAAAAAATAAACAAAAAGCATGTTCTTTAGTTTCTGTTGTGAGCTTTTTGAATGCTTTGCTAAGTAATTATTTTGGGCTTACACTTGCAAAAATTTGTTAGAAAATTAGAGCCATTTATTTATTTTTTTTTACCATCTTCTTTTGTGCACATTTTGCTTTGTGTAGTTTTCTGTTTTAAAGATCTTTATAGTGCTGTCAGTTAAGTTTGAAACATGCTGTTCCTTCTTCTTTTTTTATCTAATCATTATTTGTTTCAAAACTGGGTTAGTGTACTTTGATATCATTTTCTTTACTTTCTAACAGTTAAAGATTCCAAAATGAAGAATCCTCCGATATTCAATGGCACATATGATTCACAAAGTTTAGATTTTAGCATACTCAAAACTAAGTGTTTGAAGATATACTATTGTACCGTTTTGTAATAGTTTTTTTGTTTTTGTTTCTTAATGCGCAGTGAAAATAACACTATTTGGCTCTAACTGTTCTTTTTCCGTGAAGCAAAATGGGAAGAATCCAATACGCCATTTATGTACATAGCTTCTTTCTCAGTTTTCTTCTTTCATTGAGTCAAGAAGGGTAGAATTGGAAGACTGTCCTTTGCAGAATGAGTGCATTGACATAAAGTCTGAGGTTACTGCAACCTTAGCCCAGTTGTTGAGGCTCATTTCTTTCCATTATCAGAGTTTGGCCATAAGAGAAAAAGAGGCAGTGTTTGGAGTAGAGAGGTCAGAAAAATGAGGTTTTGAATTACTTTTTGCCACATATATCATCTGTGATCTTCAGCAAGTTACTTGACTTAGCTTGTTCTTAGATTTTTCTTAAGGAAACTTTTTCTGTTTTTCAAGAAAACTTTTTCACAAAATGTTTTAGATGAGGTGCCTGTCATAGATTATTTATTCTGTAATTTGCAACTGATATGGTGATTATTCAGTGTATATTACGTGTGGCTTTGGAATTAACATTTTACTTCACCCCAGTATCTTCGCATTAAATGATTTAAGCCTAAAAGAGAAAATATTCTGCCTTCTATTGTAATTTTAATGTTTATTGGTAGGATATATCCTTGATAAACTTTGAAGGATAATTGAAGGATTATGGAGAAAGAATCATCTATTGGTCATTGCACAAAAATAAAAACAGTAGATCCCTGTTTCTCCATCTGTTTCTCGATTTCAGATGAATGAGGCCCATGGTGTAACATTTTGTAAGTGAGAATGCCCATATATAAAATAAAATTTATATGCTCTAAAAAGCAACCCAGGACCTTTGCTTTCACATTGGCAATGCAAATTTTGTAAGTATAAACTAAAGAGAAGTACAAAATAAATACTATGTTTCTCCTGGAAGAGTAAATAAAATAGTCTAGACAAATAGAGGCAGTAACTCAAAATGTTAACATGAATTTGAAATGAACTTTCACTGACTCCATTAGAAACAGTTTCAGGTGTATTTAACTATTTTTTAAAATAGATTGTTTATAGGTAAATATTTTATGTCACATAAACATATTCATTAATTGGCACATTATTTGAAACATTTATTCAATACTCTCTATTAGGGAAATAATTGATACGTAACTTTTACTGGCCAAGTCTTATCTAACCATTTAAAAATATTGGTGAGGTACATTAGTCAATTTTGAAGGTTACTTTATTTATAGAATCTTACAATCAAATTTTGTTTTTTTAGGTGATAGGAATAGTAGCAAAATAATCTTAGTAAAATTTAAATCTTAGTAAAATTCTAATTTATATTACATTGTGGATATAGCTTACTTATAAGTGAAAGATATTGTCTCACTTATAAGGAATTTATCTGATTTTGTTTTATGCAAACGTGTAACAAAATAGAAGCATTTCATATAATTATCTCTTGTTTATTCTCAGCCATTTCTATTAGGGAAAAATATAGTGTGTTTATGTATTTTAGTGCTCTGATATATGTGTGCTTTAATCATGTAAAAATTATAATTGTTAAATAGATAAAGTATTTAATTGTATCAATTATCTTGTCATCCTGCTTTGTGCAGATGTAGCCAAAGGGGAAGAAGATTATAATATTCACAAACAACTCTTTATTTTTTGGTGATTTTCCTTTGGCTGTAGAATGAAACAAAGCTTTATATTCATTCAGATGTGTAATAAATGCGATTTCTTGCAAATCAAAACCACAATGAGATACCACTTCATGCCAGTCACACTGCAAGAAACAACGTGCTGGCGAGGCTGTTGGGAAATGGGAACACTTTTACACTGTTAGTGGGAATGTAAGTTAGTTCAACCATTGTGGAAGACAGTATGGTGATTCCTGAAGGATCTAGACACAGAAATACCCTTTGACCCAGCAATCCTATTACTGGGTATATATCAAAAGGAATATAAATCAATATATTATAAAGATACATGCACATGTATGTTTATCACAGCACTATTTGCAATAACAAACACATGTAACCAACCCAGAAGCCCATCAATGTTAGATTGGATAAAGACAATGTGGTACATATATACCATGAAATACTGTGCAGCCAGAAAAAGGAATGAGCTCATGTGTTTTTCAGGGACATGGATGAAGCTGGAAGCTACCATCCGCAGCAAACTAACACAAGAACAGAAAAACAAACACTGCATGTTCTCACTCATAATTGGGAGTTGAATAATGAGAAGACATGGACGTAGAGAGGGGAAGAACACACCTCAGTGCATGTCAGCTATGGGGGCGGGGAATAAAGAACAGCATTAAGACAAATAGCTAATACATGCAGGGCTTAATACCCTGGGATTTAGGGTTGATAGGTGCAACAAAACACCACGGCACACCTATACCTATCTAACAAACCTGCATGTTCTGCACACGTATTCTGGAACTTAAAACAAACCAAAAAATTCTTTTGAATTCAGTTGCATAAGAACTTGTTACTCTGAAACCTTGTTTCATCTTAGAGGTGATTTTTGCTTTCATCTTTATTAAGAGATCGTTACATTCATTCAGTAAAGTTTTAGTAAGACACTTCTGTGAGAAGCTGTGACAAAATTTATGGAAATGTCAAAGATGACAACACATTTCTGACCTCAGGAGATTTATATTCAGAAGGAAAAGACTGCATTAAAATTGTGCTAATAGGATTCCTTATAATAAAATATTTTAAAGGGGTAAACAAAATATTACAGTATTGGTGAGAAAAATGAATGCCATGTTTTCCAAATTCCGTGTTAGTAAAAATTCTTTTGCCCTGTTTCTTTAGTCACTGCATTTTTTTCTTACTCAGGCCATCACCATGTCACTATTGTGTTATTGTTGTAATTTATTTCACCTCCCCTTTGTTTCTGCCCCTAACCACCTCCTCTCTCCTCCACATTATCACAGGAGTGTTTTCTTAAAAGATTCATCTTTTAAAAAATATTGATAACTCCCTATCCCTATGACATTAAGACCATGGGGCCAGCTTACCATAAGAATCTGTTCACCATTTGAGTAATGCGGTGCCTGTCAGATTCTTCAAATATTCAGTGCAACAACAGTTACTTACATGAAACATCTGTTTTCTAAATTTATCCATTTTCTGTTCCTTGTGCTTAAAACACCCTTCCTTTGCTGCTCCTGCCTGGAACAATGATGTTTTTATTTAAAGATGCTACTAATGAACAAAATAATGACTATAGTTAACAATAAAGTAGATCTCAGGTTCAGTGTTCTTAAATAAATGCAAATGAGATTCCCAAAACAAAATAAATGGAAAAGGGCAAAGGAAACTTATGGAGGTGATGGTATGTTTATTGCCTTAATGGTAATGATGGTTTAATGTGTGTATGGATTTGCTCAGCCCCATCAAATTGTATACATTAAACATGTGCAGTATTTTTATGTAATGATTACACCACAATAAAGCTGTTATAAATAAGCAGATAAAATATCAAAAAAAAAAACCCTAAAGACATTAACATTTCACCTTTACCCCAATTGAAGACTTCCTAAGTCAGAATTGATCATTTAAAAAAAGATTAATACCCCTAAAATTTATTACTGTCTAAAAATTATAGCATTATTCAGGTAAATTTCTGGTGTGGCTATCTGTGAGTTCCTGGAACTCGAAGTGTTACTGGTGGCAGATTCATGCCGTTTTCAGCAGCCTCAGTTCTTGCCTCCTCAGAAGACAATGTTCAACCAACGGGTATAAGGCAGAAGGGGAGACTGAGGTAAGTTTTAGAGCAGGAATGAAGGTTTATTAAAACGCTTTAGATCAGGCACGAAATGAAGTAAATTACCCTTAGAAGACGGCCAAGCAGACGACCTGAGAGATCAGCTACACGGTTTGACCTGTTGACTTGGAGTTTTCTGTCGCGGCATACTGCCAGGGTCTTGCCTACCTGCTCCCCGGAGTCTGTTCTCGAGGCGGGGTGGGCGGTCCGCCTGCGCAGTGGCTTGCTGGCGCGTTGGAGGGGAGCATGCGCAGTGTGTTTACTGGCGTTGTGCGCATGTTCGCTGGAGGCGTTCTTCCCTTCCCAGCCGAGCGCTCCTAGGAGGTCGTGTACCAGTTAAATTCTGCCATTTTGCCTCTTAATACACAGGCTTCAGCTCGTTCACCCAACTCCTGAGATTCTGTCGAGAAACTGGTGAGTTTCAGGTGTTTTTTTTTTTTTTTTTTTCTATTGTGTACGTGCCTTTCCCTGACACCAGCTGTCACCAATTATTATTTTAAAGAGACAGTTAACAAACACCTGACCATGACCTGATGGTTGCCTGATGTTCCTGGGGGGGGTGTGTGTGTGTGTGTTTTGTGGGGAAACCATCTCCTTTCCTGCCTATTCCTGACTACCTACCTACTGTAACAAAAGAACAATGTATTATTAAGAATTCTCAGCTGGAGTTTGTGGATTACGCCTGTAGTATCAACACTTTGGGAGGCTGAGGTGGGCGGATTACCTGAGGTCAGGATTTCAAGGCCAGCCAGGCCAACATGGCAAAACCCCATCTCTACCAAATATACAAAAGTTAGCCGGTGTGGTGGCATGTACCTGTAATCTCAGTTACTCGGAAGGCTGAGGCAGGAGAATCACTTGAACCTGGGAGGCGGAGGCTGCAGTGCACTGAGATTGTGCCATTGCACTCTAGCCTGGGCAACAGAGTGAGACTCCGTCTCAAAAAAAAAAAAAAAAAAAAAAGAAATCTCATGCTTTATACCCACCAGAGCTAAAAAAACAAAAACAAAAACCTTCTTGATCTTATTGATTGCAATAAGTATAGAGGTGCTGTATGCATTGAACAATTGTTCCGTAATTTCTGATTTAAAAAAAAAGTTGCAGTCATCCTATGACCATTGCCATAGGTAGCATTTACCTTAAGTGTTCTGTTTCACAGATAGAATTCTCTACCAGGATGATTAAATTTAGTTTTAAAAGTAGCTAGCTCAATAAAAATTAGGTTGCATTTAAATAAAGTGTTCTGTAAAGGTTACACTGATTATTACTACTATCTATGCTATTTTTCACCACGACTGTTACATCATTATATTATTGTTTCCAATACTTAAAATGTTTTATATTTGCCATGCATGTAGAGGGTACTTTAGAGGTGACCTGAGTCTTTGATGCCAACCGAAGGTTTTACTGGGCCGATTTATTATGTTCGTTTTTATGTCATGTGTTTGTTTGTATTTGAACTGCAGTTTTCTTCTCTTCTACTTTTTGTTCTAGCTGTAGTGCCTCCTTTAGATTTTCATGAATTCACCATCTGTCTTACATATTTGAACTTTTGCACTTCTGTTTCTGCTTCCAGAAAAGCCCTTCCACTCTGCTGGACTCCTATATAACTTTCAGAATTGAGGTCAGATATCCAGACATCCTATACTAAAGCTTCCTCATTTCTCTTTTTAGAAATCTGAGTTGGAGGTCTTCTTTTTGCTCCTTGAGCAGTCTTTACTTCCATCAAAGCATTTGTCAAAACACAATGTCTCTGTAAATTTGGCTGTCTTGCCTGCTTACGCATTTTTGAGATCAGGAAGCTCTGCTATAATTAGTATTAGTAGTAGTAACAACAGCAAGAATAGTATTAATAATGGCAGGACAATAGTAGGAGTAACATTTATATTTCCAGTTTCTTAACATAGTAATGGAACCTGGTCTGTGCCTGATATTTGGAGAGATGAGTGAATGAATTAATGCATAAATTTATATCTTTGGTACTTGGTGGTACTTCTTACTCCATTTCATTATTACTTTGGTGGTAATTATTATTTTCATTTAAAAGGAGAGAATGCTGGAGTTCAAATGGTTGAAACTAGTTTTTCACAGATATCCAAGCTGAACTTGGAATCTAGACCCCAGCTGAACTCTTATAATTACAATAATCTTTTTTTTTTTTTTTTTTTTTTTTTTGAGACTGGGTCTCACTATGGTTGCCTAGGCTGAAGTGCAGTGGTGTGATCTCAGCTCAGTGCAAACTTCACCTCCCAATGACCCTCCGATCTTAACCTCCTGAGTAGCTGGGACTGCAGGTACATACTACCACACCCAATTAATCTTTTGTGTTTTTTATAGTGATGAGATTTCTGTTGCTCAGGCTGGTCTGTAACTCCTGGCCTCAAGCAATTTGCCCACCCCAGCATCCCAAATTGCTGAGATTACAGTTGCAAGTCACCACCCCAGTCTCATCTTTTTTTAAATTTAAATTTTTGAGATAATTATGGATTCACAGAGAGCTGTGAGAAATTATGCCAAGACATTTTTTGTACATTTTGTTCAGTTTCTCCCAGTGACAGCATTTTGGAAAATGGTAATGTAATATCATAACTTGGATACTGACATTGATAAATTATACCTATGTTATTTCCCCCAACTTTATTTGTATTCATTTGTGTATATGTTGAGGAGGGTGGATGGTATCTTAGTCCATTAGGCATGCTGTAACAAAAACACCTTAAGTTGGGTGGCTTAAGCAACAGAAATTTATTTCTTATAGTTCTGGAGGCTGAGAAAACCTGGATCCAAAAGCTAGCCAATTTGATGTCTGCTGAGAGCTCACTTCCTGGTTTGTAGAAGGCCATTGTTTCCCTGTGTCTTTATATGGCAGAAGGAGCCGGGAGGCTCTCTGGACTCTATTTTCAAAAAGGAGTGCTAATCTCATTCATGAGGGTTCTGTCTTCATGACTTAATAACCTGCAAAGGCCCCTCCTCCTAACACCATTACCTTGGGGTTTAGGATTTCAACATGTGGATTTTGAGGGGACACAAACATTCATAATATAACTGGTGACAAGTTCTAAATAATTTTGTCATCTGTTTAAATTCCCGTTAACCACCATTGCCAAGATACTGAGTAGTTTAACGTCTCAAGAATTTTTCATATATATATTTTTAAATTTTCTTTATTTTATTTTTTAAGAACCACACTGATTTCTCTCCTTCCTAACCCTAGCTTCAGTTTCTAACTCCTGGCAGCCACTCATCTGCCTAGTATTTAGAAACTTTTGTCATTTTAAAAATGTTGTATAAGTAGAATCATACAGCACGTATGATTTTTAAGTTCCTTCCAATTTGAAATTACTGTAATCAGTAATGTATTCCATTATAATGATAACATTAGCAATTTACTTTCATTTTTACATGTCATATGTATTGATTAAGAAGCTGTCATATTTGGACACTTCCTGTTCATGTCAAGGAGATAGGGAATGTTGTGCTTTCCCCTCAATTCTTTTGCTTCCCAGTGTCTTGTAAGGCACTGATAATGGAATTAACATTCAATAAGTATTTGTTTATGTGGGTGAATAAATTGAAGTATAGGAGTTAAAATTATAGAGCTTCATACTTAGGACTCATAGTAAATATAGTACCTTTTTGTATTTGAAAATCTTGCTCACATTAAATAAGAATAAAATGCTTTAATATTGGGTTTCAGTAGTCACTGTGCTGGTGTGATTTTACAGGAACTAGATAAACCTATGTACCCTTTCTATTCCCACTTCTGCTCTGCAGTTAACCATCCTTATTCAATGGGACAAGTTCTTTCATTAACACAGGATTACAAAAACCTGAAATGGAGTCTCTTTATTCAAAGTATGCTTGATTAGGTTAAAGCCTGTACAAAAATCTTGCTAAGATGTTGTTGTTGTTATTGTTATTGTAATTAACCATTAGGTGTGTCTAGTTACGGTATTTTTTATTTTATTTTATTTTTTTAATTACAAGGAATGGAGAGTTTCTTAATTTAACTTCCTTCAAAAAGGGAGTTTCTTGAAAGGATGCATCTACTCAGGAACCTGGGTAGAAATAAAGAGCTTAGTGACTGGCAACTTGCCCGACTGGGCTCTCTCTTTGCTCTACCATCTCTGCCCTTTCTGTCACGAACCTTTGGCCCCTGTACATCTGCTTCTGTTATCTCTACCCTGGCTGTATTCCTCAGCTTACAATGGCCTCTTGTAGTTCAGTTGCAGCCATGTCCCTATCTCATGCTCATTTTGTTTGATTTCTCCCTTGTCCAGCTGGGCTTATGAGCCAAAGGCTGCTGTTCAATCTCCGGATTGGCTGCTTTCTCATCAAATATTCCCCACCATTCTAGCTGTCATGGTTGGAGACATGGGGCCCTATGATGCAGAACACTCGTGTGCACAGTCTGCTAGGGTGTGAGTGACTACAGCTTTCTAAAGGCGTGCGACTATATCTTTAAAGGCCCTTCAAACAATGAATAAAGGTTAGTTTCCAGTTTTTTTTTTTTTGCTATTTTCTTGAAAGTCAATATCACCTCATTGCTTTTAATCTGGGAGCAAATATTATTCAGCATATATTGTATATTAGAGAAAATCGTAGGAGAAAATTAGTTCATTAAGCACTTTGCAGAAACTATATAAGACATTTAGATTTAACTTAATGGGCTTAGATTTATTTAAAGGAAATATTAAGGGATTTTAATATTTCATTTGCAGCATAACCTTATTATAGGAATACATTTCAGGCTTTCTCACGTGGCTGAAGTATAACATGGGACACATTATTTACATGAGATAGAATGTTCTTTGTAATCAATCAACACATTTCCTGTGAAAGAGATAAAAAGTGAGGGAAAATAAGGAAGATGATGTGTCAGGTAGTATCACTGATGCTGAGATAGTAGGATGCTTTACCATGTGAAATAGGAAAGAATCTCCAAACAGAAGAGGACTTTGATGACACCCAGGAAAAACAAAAGAAGGACAACTTAACTGAAGGGCATTTTATCCTTTGATTCGACAGCTCATTTTCAGACATGAGAGTCTATTCATAATTATCTGCACGTTTTACATTTACATTTGTATTTGCGTGTGAGGGAATATGTAATTGGCAGAATCACCTGCATACAGAAGACATCTGTTCAAAATGTATGCTGTAACATACATGGTCTGGGAAAGTTTATCTCATTTTCTTACACCATTTCATTTGTGTAAAACAAGGCCTGACATACATAGAGAGTTCGCTTTAGGGTACTTTAGGGATCAGAGCTATCAAGAGAAATGAAATATTTTTTTAGTGTAGCAAAATTAACAACATCACAAACTGTAATTAGACTTTTTGAAGTATTTTAAAAAACAATGGTTTTGGGGTACTGACATGTGAGTCCTAAATAAAATAGACAGTTAATTTAGCCAGAACATGTGTGGCAGGGCAAACTGTTGTATTTGTGTCAAAATTGCAGAGATTGTGGTTTAACAAGTTTCAGTTTAAATACAGGAGGGAGGGAAAGAGAGAGAGAGAGAGAGAGAGAGAGAGAGAGAGAGAGAGAGTGTGTGTGTGTGTTTCTTATTCTTAATTGTTACAGTTTTATTCAGTGTACTTATGCCTTGTGGGGATTTTTTCAAATTGAATTTTATTTTTTTTCCAAATGCAGAAATAACTCTATTTTTTTGATAATGATATTGATCATTTTGTAGACATATCTAACATTGTAACATGTCTTCCCAGAAAGATGACAAGAATGACATGAAAGTTTATATTATCTTTAAGATTGTGTGTGTGTGTGTGTGTGTGTGTTGAGTGTTTTGCCTTAAGTCATTTCATGGTAATCACTAGCATTAGAAAGGAAATGTCAGCACAAGCATGGTGTCTCACACCTCTAATCCCAGCACTTTGGGAGGATGAGGTAGGTGGATCACCTGAGGTCAGGAGTTGCAGACCACCCTGGTCAACATAGTGAAACCCTGTCTCTACTAAAAATACAAACAATTAGGTGGGCTTAATGGTGGGTGCCTGTAATCCCAGCTACTAGGGAGGCTGAGGCAGGAGAATTGCTTGCTCCCAGGAGGTGGAGGTTGCAGTGAGGCGAAATAGCACCATTGCACTCCAACCTATGCAACCAGAGTGAAACTCCATCTCAAAAAAAAAAAAAAAAAAAGAAAGGAAATGTCGGTTTGTAAAAATAATCAAAGATAATCTCCACATTCTGCCTAGGATTTATTTTGGTTATGTTCTGTTTGCCCCTTTGGATTTCATATACTCTCTTCTGTACCGTGCACTTGCTTCATGCAACTGCTTTGTATTTTTGCCAGTTGAGATTGGCCAGTGATAAGCAGAGTCAAGACACTCAGGAGAATAAAAAGGTCTGAGTATTTATTCTTTTGACTTCCTCCTGGAGGTTGTGTCCTCACCTATTGTCACTGCTCTCCTCATCAGAGCCCAGTCCACACAACTCTTTCTTCTCCTGGGTTCTGATAAACTGTTCTCCTATGGGTCCTTTGGACTAAGGAGTTGCAACAGCTTTTCTAGTGCCATCTCTGGTCCCTGACCTCTCCCTTAGGGTTCTTCGACAGCTTGCCCACAGCTTTCTAATTAGTCCCTTTGTAAATAAGGTGTTATCTTAATTTGAGTGTTCCATCTATTCTGTGTTGGGACCACAGGGAGATAGAGCACTTTGGGTTACAGACAGGAATGGGCATGCAAGGAGAGAGGACATGGTGAGTTTATTGCATAAAGTACTGAGGATGCATCTCATTAAGATCCTGCTGTTGCAATTCAGACCGGTCTTCTATTTGGCTCTGGCTTTGGCCCTTGGAAAGCTGAAATAATGAAGATCTGCTGAACATAATCTCTGCCAAATCTGATACTATGAATGATCAATTATTTTTTCATCATATAGGGAATCAAAGTAAGAGTCGTATGTTGGGAGTAAGTCATGTTATTTACTTTACCCATACTATCTAAATTTCGTCATTCAAATACACATGAACTCTGCAAATTTATCTTGAAATAATATGTGTTCCTCATGTGTTTTATATATTGGAATTCTATAGAATGATGTAGAACTGTAATTGCATAGGGTTAGTATATGAAGCTGTATTAAATAATAATAAAATGCTTCAAATTTCTGTAAAGAATTAATATCTTTCAATTAAATATAAACCACATTAACAATCAATCCAAATGTAAAGAAAATATGTTAATTCTATATCACTTTAGGAGGAGCATTATATCCTTTTTAAGCCAAACATTTGTTAATAAAAATTTAAATAATGCAAAGCCAGATATTAGATTATGGCATAATTATAATTCATATATTAGTAGAATTTTTTAATATACTACTATTCATGACATCAAATTAAACATCTTCCATAATTATGTTTAAATTATATATAGTTGCATATATGGCTCTAGGTTTTTAAGAAAATGTACTGGGTTATAATTCATTACATCTTGTGAGAAGGAATTAAGAACATGATGTCAATCTTCTTTCTTCAAGTTTTCACATAAAGGAAAAGTCAAACCACATATAACAACTTCCATGATCTATAATGTTGCATCCAGACAAATTTTGTATAGACTTGCATCCCAGATTTTGTGCCTATGATTTCTTTGTTCAGGATCAACTACGGGGTATTGTTGACTTTGACACTGAGTATTTGACAAACTTAACTGAGCCTTTTTAGTTGTAAGAAGAGACATCATAGGTTTAAAATTTGTTTATTTAGCTACATTATGTCAGTCTTTTTAGTTGCTTTTTGTTCTGTTGTCCTTTTTTTTTTTTTTTTTTTTTTTTTAGACAGCGTCTCACTCTAAATAGACTCTTTACTCTTTATTTGAAAACACAATTAAAATAGAAATATTTGGGAACAATTGTTAGTACATAAAACTACCTTAAAATTTTTTTTTTGTTATTGAAAAATTTCATCCAAAAGAATTTTGCTGTTCTCAAAGTTATGCTGCAATTTAAAGTATAAGTGATTATTTTGGCCTGGAACCTATGAGCGTTTTCTCTCCCTAATGTGTCTATCCCATCTGCTGGCTATTAGTAGTAATCAAACTCACAATAAAAAAATCAAAAAAAAAAAAAAAAAACACACTTTTTTCCTGTTAGTTCCCTAAGCACTCTCACTAGAAATATTGATGCAGCAAGGCCGAATATTTCTCTGAACATCTATTTCAAATTGAAACTAAATGCTTGCGCCAGAATGACTTTATCTGGGATTTGAGCCTGTGTGTGCCTGACATCTAAAGCAACTGCTCTCTGCTTTCTCTTCTGTTTTCTCTACATTTATATGGTTCATTATTGTGCCACCTGCCCCTCCTCCCCATTGCATCCTGCACTGAGATCTACCACAACTCTTTACAGAGTGCATTTAAGCTGTCTGGCCATGTGTTTCTGAAAGTCAGCTATCGATGTATGAATGGTAAAACATGATAATATTATTTCTTCTGATTTTATGCCTATGGAGCTTATATGCATGGAACAGCAATTCCTGGTTTAAAAATGGCCACTCTATTTACTTATTTTATCCAAGAGACCACATCATAAAAACAGGGAATAAAAACTCAAAAGCCTATAAATATCAACACAGTCACACCAAGCAACCACACCAACAAATAGGAAGGAATGCAAGGACTAGGGAATGGAAATCACAACTACCCTGCAACGACTTTCTACTCAAAACGTGGACCTAGGGCCTGCAGCACGGGCAGCAACTAGAGGCTTGATGGAAATGCAGAATCTCAGGCTCCACCCTGGAATCACTGAATCAGAATCTGCTTTTCACCATTTCCCAGGGATGTGTGTGCACATTAAAGGTTAAGAAGCATTGCTTTTCTTTTTTTTTTTTTTCTTTGTGTTTTCTTATCTATTCATGTCAGATGTGCTGAGTTTAAAAATATTAAAGATATGCAGATTTTAATGGGGACGTTCTTAATTTTAAAAATTTACTGTCTAATTCAGCTTTTAAAAAAATTTTTGCCGGGCGCGGTGGCTCAAGCCTGTAATCCCAGCACTTTGGGACGCTGAGGCGGGTGGATCACTAGGTCAAGAGATCGAGACCATCCTGGTCAACATGGTGAAACCCCGTCTCTACTAAAAACACAAAAAAATTAGTTGAGCATGGTGGTGCGTGCCTGTAATCCCAGCTACTCAGGAGGCTGAGGCAGGAGAATTGCCTCAACCCAGGAGGCGGAGGTTGCAGTGAGTCGAGATCATGCCATTGCACTCCAGCCTGGGTAACAAGAGCGAAACTCCATCTCAAAGAAAAAAAAAAATTCTGGGAACAGTTAAACATACTGAAAATGTCAATAGATCTAGGGGCCTATTAGTTTGCACATTTTCTTTCTTTCTTTTTTTTTTTCTTGTGACAGAAGTTTCACTCTTGTTGCCCAGGCTGAAGTGCAGTGGTGCAATCTGGCTCATGGAAGCCTCTGCCTCCCAGGTTCCAGTGATTCTACTTCCTCAGTCTCCTGAGTAGCTGAGATTACAGGCATGCACCACCATGCCCATGTAATGTTGAATTTTTAGTGGAGACAGGGTTTCTCCATATTGGTCAGGCTGGTCTCAAACTCCCGACCTCAGGTGATCCACCTGCCTCAGCCTTTCAAAATGCTAGGATTACCAGTGTGAGCCACTGTGACCAGCCACAAATTTTCTTTTAAAATCTGCGGTGTCGAAGAGTGAATATGAATATGGAGTTTATTCTTATTTTCTAGAAATAATGGCATCTAAACAAAACTCTTGATGGTTAAAAAAAAAACAAGCATTGCCATCAGTAGATATGTCTTACTTCCTTTTCAAGAAATATTCCTAGCCTATGTTAGCTATAATGCTGCCTACTTCCACACTCTGCCCCCACTGTGTATATCTGTACAGCAGCAAGAGTGACTCATTTAAAACTTAAGTTGAAACTATCCATTTCTCCAATGGTCTCTCTCTTAATCAGGAGTAAAAGTCAGCAACTTACAAGCTTTTTGACAGCACCTCACTTTAGTTGTCCTTTTGGAAATTTATGTCCAGCCACCCCTACAGCCTTGCAATTTATTCACCTCCTAGGCAAACTCTGCCTCAGTATTCTCTCCTCAGTTATGTGCAAGACTTGCTGTCTATCCCAATCTTTTTCTCAAATGTCATTTTAATAATCAGGACTTCCCTGATAAAATCTAAATCAATAGACCACAACCCTACCTCCAAATTCTCCTCATTATTCCTTTTTCTCCAGAGCATTCTATACCATTAAATGTCTGTAAGTTATTTCATTGATTTGTTTACTCTATGTCTTTTGTCACCAGAACGTTAGTTATTTTAAAGAAGAGACCTTTGTCCTCTTGATCTTATTGTATCCCAAATCTGGGTTCCATGCTTGGCACATACTTAATTGGTTCTCAATACTATGTGTTGCATGAATGAATGATAACCAAACTTAAAATTACATGATCACGGCTCACTGAGGTTTTTAATTAATAGTACATAGTTGAAGGTGATGTTTTTGTTAGTAATACATAAAGGTAATTTTATTATATAATTATATACATACAACTTATTATTACAGTCTTTTTTTATTCTATAGCTTAGATACATAACCTATTTCTGGCTTATTTACTTTTCTGCCATATTGAAAATTTTTTATCTCTATTACTCAGTTCCAAATGTGCCCATAACAAATCTTTTTTTAAAATTTATTTTTTAATTGGTAAACAATAATTGTCAATATTCATAAAGTACATAGTGATGTTTAATACGTATGTGTTAGTCTGTTTTCATGATGCTGATAAGACATACCCAAGACTGGGCAATTTTAAAAAAAAAGGTCTAATTGCACTCACAGTTCCAAGCAGCTGGGGAGGCCTCAGAATCATGGGGGAAGGCAAGGAGGAGAAAGTCCCGTCTTACATGGGTAAAGA
This sequence comes from Saimiri boliviensis, assembly GCF_048565385.1. Classification (NCBI taxonomy): domain Eukaryota; kingdom Metazoa; phylum Chordata; class Mammalia; order Primates; family Cebidae; genus Saimiri; species Saimiri boliviensis. Next base: position 21,996,630 of record NC_133466.1, on the reverse strand, counting down.
TAACATGGATCCATTACTGAGGATAATAAATGTGATTCCAGGTTCTACTCAGTTATTAATCTAAGAAAGAGATTTGAAACTGTACATGACTTTCAAGTATACTAGTTAGCCTCATAATTACCTGCCACCAAAATAGAGCACCCTAGATATAATATCTTAAAATACACAATGTAATCTATCCCTGTAACTAAGTCTCAATATTAGAAAATAATGGTTTTTTAAAATATATTCTTTCTTTTACATTTTTTCTTTTTTTATAAAATGCTGTGAAAATGTGCACAGGAACATCTTAAAAGTTAATATTTATGTACTCTACATTAAGGGGCTCAGTTTTAGACACCTCTGTTTTTAGTACTTAAAAGAGGGCCTGACAAAATTGGTGCTTAAGAAATATTTGAAAATAAATGAATGAATTAATGAGTGAATTTTTGTTAGAAATATTTATTTGTGTATGGAATGGGTAAACCTTGTACTGAATTCTCAGTGATACATGAAGAAATTGCGTGTGATCAGAAGAGTCTCTTTATTGAAATGAAATAGGTGAATAGTTAGAACTCTTGACTAAGAGTTACTTAAAATATACTGTCAGTAGCATTGTTAAACAGTTTTATGTGGTAGACATAAAACTTTAAAGGGAGGAAAAATCTAAAATATCATTAATCTACTCTAATGATTTATAAAACTAAGAAATTTCTTATAATTTCATTTGGGTGAAATATAAATTTAAATATTAAAAATAATTTTGAATATTTATTTCATATTTATATAATACAAATTATATGGCTACATTAGAAGAATTTACTAAATGAATAATATTATTAATTTTGTCTTTCAGTTATAAATATGAATATTTGTTAGCATGAATAATTATCTTTTCCATTAACAAGTGACTCATAGAAACTACCTGCTTTGATACTACCAAAAGCCACACAAGTGAGTTACATTTTTCTGAATACTAATATAATGTCAACTGAATATCAAATTAGTTGACAAAATATTTCTAAGTGGAAAACAAAATATGAGGACAAAGGAGTGAAATATACTGGAAAGTCTAGGACAAGAACTTGAATGTCTTGATTCCTATCTCAGACATATATATATATATGTGTATGTGTGTCTGGAGGCTTGATGAGATATATATATGAATGATACATAATTACATACTGTAGACATGTTTCAAAGACATTGAACTGAAACATAGCTCAATTAGTATTTAATATAAATATTTATATCTTTCATAAATATTTGGCTGTGAATGTCATTTATTAAGCAAACTTTTATTAATAATTATGCAAAATATTAGAACAAAGCTAACAATGTAAATTTTCAAATGTTCTACAGAATTTTTGCAACAATGAGTAGAATATCAGTAACCTGACATGATTTGTAGTCTTTTTAAATTTTTCCATGACCTTCATAACTTTGTCAAACCCAAAGAGATCAGTAAATATAGGGATCAGAGGAAGATCAGGAAGGCAATTTTTCATGTCCTGGAAAATTAATAAGAATAATAAATTGGGTCAAGGTTTGAATAAGGTGATGCTTAAGAACAGGCATAGTATGTGAAGACAGGAGGGCAGACAGATTCTGCCAACTATCTCCTGTAGTAGAGACTTCTTTTGTCTCTTCACACTTTCTGCCTCCTGGAAACAGAATACCTCTTCTTTAGGAAACTGACCCTTTATCTTCTCTCATTAGGGATCCCAGGTACAGATGCCATTGGATATTGTCATCAATCCAAAAGTGGGCATGTGCTATTCACTCCCATCCTCAAACGTCTTGTCTTCTAACAGTTATGCCTGTGAACAGGGAGTCCCGTCTGTTCATCCACTGTCCAAATAGACATCTTGGCATTATCGTTGACTTCACCTACTCAAAAAATTTCAGGCAAATTTGCTCTGTTAAGGAAAATTGTCTTTGGTTACCATTCACTTTTTAATCCATCTTTAAACTTGCATCACTGTCTAAGCCACCATGCTGTAACTGTCCACATCCATTCTAGAATTGCAGGTGTGATTATACTAGGTTTTTGCTGCTTAAAAAAAAAGTGACTTCTTATTAGTCTTCAGGTGAAGTTATAAGCATCTTAATGTAACAATAATTCCTGTGATGTTCTTTGTCTGCAGTGCCTCATATCTATCTCCACCCCCAGCAGCATCTTTCTCGTTGTTGTTACTGACATTAGACTCTAGGCTCCAAATTGCTGCCTTTTTTTCATTCCTTTACTTTTTTCATTTGTACTTCTTTGCCTAGAATGCTCACATTTTCCTTCTTTATGCATACATTTTATGTAAAGTGTAATTTTCTCAAGGAAACATTTTCGCCAAATAAACTTGTCTGAGTGGGTCAAATGCCTCTTTTCTAAAAACTCTTTATATTCTCATCAAATTGATAATTGCAAATTATATTTATTTTGTTTCCAGAGATATATTCATGTTCCTGCTCCCCACTCCATGAGAGGAGATCCAGTGTCTCATTTTGCCCCCAATTTTATACTTAATCTTGATTATATATTTGATAAACGTGATGCTAGGGAATTGAAGTTGAATACCTGGCTACGTATGCTGAATATTAAAAAAAAAATCAGAACTTGAAAATTAAAATTTGTTGATGAGTGAAGGTAAAATTCAAATGTTTATTGTCAATCTTAATATACACAAATATCCATTTGAAATGAAAGTGAAATCAAATTGTTTGAAAGACATGCATGCAACAGAGAAAATACATCCTCAACTTGATAGTTTAAGAAGAAAATGTACCAGAAAAAAGATGGAAATAGTATGCCCTAAAACATCCTTCAGAAAAGGTGATATATAGACAGTTCATTTTTGAGCATTTTTGGTTACCTAAAAGCTAAAGAATATACTCAGACATTGAGTATAATGATAGTTTATCTTCTAGATAAACTATTATTTAGAATTGCATGTGTAATTCAATAAATTGACATTTTATTGGAGTAAAGCATTTAATGTGATTTTATGAATTTCAGTTATGTCAACATTTCTAAATATGTTCTCAGAATAAATGTATATAGTGTTTCATTTTGAACTGTAAATATCATGCATATTTACAGGGATAGCTTTCTGCAAGGATTTTAGATATGACATTACAGAAAGGCTTACATAATTGTAAGTGGGTCATGTTTAAAGACTTAATTCTCAAAAGGTAGATTTCCTATGAAGATTTAAGAAAATTTGAATTAAACACTTCTAATTGAAAAAAATTCCATAGGGACATTAATCATGATCAGTGCATAATGAAGAATATTGGTACATATTAAAAGCATAATTGTTGACCTTTGAAAGAGTTCTAAGTTCCTCTGAACATTGGTATTCACTAAGCCGGAGTTAATTAATTAGCTTTCTCTATGTAGATTAGTTAATAGTTGATTAGTCAAATATAATCAATATTCCCAGAAGTAGTGCTGCTGTCTTAAATGTCTTCAAGAAAGGTAAAGAGTCAAGTCAGGTTATGACTTATGTTTTTAAATAGTAAATTATGTTTCAGTTCAAAATAGAGTTCAGCTTAATTGTTAAGTAATATAAGTCAGCAAATTGATTCCTTCAAAGCATAGATGCTCTAGTTCAATCTTCATTTGAGGACACATTTTCAGTGCAAATCACGGGTTACATTAATCCAAGGAAAAAATTATGCACATACATACCAGAGACTGTTGATAATTAAACTGAAGTGCTAATGTAATTGATTAATGATTATGGTAAATGTATATAAAGTTACGTGTTGATCTATTATCTATCCATCTGTCGACACGTGTAATTTCACCTTAAAAAAAAGAAAAGCAGAAAAAAAGAACCTTGAAGGATGCACACAAAGTATATGTTCCAAAAGCAAGTATGGTGGAAAAATAAGTAAATGAGGCTAAATCAGTTCTTTAAAGAAGAAAAGATGGTAAGGAACTTTACAAATATTCTTATTTCTATAAAGAATGAAGATATTGAATACCTCAGAAAAAAATAACTAGAAGCAAAAGCATGTGAATATAATACAAACAATAAATCAGAAAATACTATTTGAGTATTGCCTATTTTAGAAAAAATGCATATTAACTTTTACTTTCATATTTCTTACTGTTAGCTTTCCTGAAGTATCTTTAAGAGAGCTATGTTTTATTTATCTCCCTTTATATTACTAATCCGGCCCAGTACCTGATACAATGGAACCATTACGGGTTGGGTTTTGAATATTACTATATGTATCATTTTAAGTGAATTGAGAGTGAGAGATAAGAGAGAAGAAACTAATGAGTCAGATATGTATCAAAAGTAATAAGAACAGAACATCTATTTATGAGAAAAAGGAAAGTTCCAATTATGCAATGGGAGTGCCCATGGAGAGTCTTCATTTCCCCTCCTATCTTGTCTTTGTCTTTCAGAAAACCTCTTAACTATTATTGTTAAATATAATCAATACCTTTGATAATTAATGCCACACATTCTTGTCAGCAAGGGTAACCTTGCTAGATTGTTCCAGTTTTCTTTATTTTGGAATAGATAAGTTGTTGACTTTTAACTGTTACGTATTTTAAAACATTTCCAAAGTGCTTTATTTGAATAGGTGAATTTATTACATTTTCACTAGATTCACTTCAAGGATCTCTGAGAGTGCATACAGAGAGCCCTCACTTTGCACAGTACCGGATTGTTAAAGAGTCAGTGCAGATTAAAACTGTGCAAAAAAAAAAATTGAAAAATTATGATTTTTAACATACTGGCTGTTTCTGATCCACCAAAGCTGTATTGTGCAAGAAAGTTTCTGCAGCTTTGTAGGTCCAGAAACACTGTTATATCAGAACACTCTGTGGCATTTAAAATTTTTATGAAAGCCTTAAAATGTTTCTTGCTGTGTTACAAATGTGTAGAAATATTTTTTAAAAAATATGTATTTAGTACTCTAAAACATTAGAAATATTGAGAATTAAAATGTTTTCTTCTGTGTAAAATCTTATCAATAATAGTTTAAGCAGTGTTTCCCTTCTCCCAGTGTAATATATCATTAGTACAGTAAACAAGAGTATTTTCTATGCCTTGTTTGATTGTCTTATATCTAAGTGTGGATTAGCTTCCGACATTTTATTCTTTACTCTTAATATCTGCAAGTGTTTATTTAATATTTAGGTTTTTTTTGTTGGTGTTACTTCCTCTGGAATGTCTATATCTTCGCCCTATTTGTTACAACCAACATTCTCATTTATGCCAATGCCAGCTTTAACCAATTTTCTCTGGCTTCCTATCTCTTTTTTTTTAATTATTGTAATTGAGGTTCTGGGGTACATGTGCAGATCATGCAGGATTGTTGCATAGGTACATACATGGCAAAGTGGTTTGCTACCTTCATCCCCCCATCACCTATATCTGGCATTTCTCCCTTAATTATCCCTCCCCACACTCCCCACCCCTGCTGTCCCTACCCTAGTCCCCCACTACTGACTGCAGTGTGTGACGCTCCCCTCCCTGTGTCCACGTGTTCGAATTGTTCAATACCCGCCTATGAGTGATAACAGGCTGTTTGGTTTTGTGCTCTTGTGTCAGTTTGCTGAGAATGATGGTTTCCAGACATCCATATCACTATGAAGGACACAAACTCATCATTTTTTTTATGACTGCATAGTATTCCATGGTGTATATGTGCCGCATTTTCTTTATCCAGTCTATTGATGATGGACGTTTGAGTTGGCCAACACAAATGTCTGGCTTTCTGTCTTAAAGCCTCTTTAATGGAGACAGTGTCAACATCCCTAAGTTGGTAACTTCTTCAACTTCATTTATCTTTGATTTCAATTTCACTTAGTTTTTGCCTTGAATGTTTATTTTTGTCAGTCAATTCTTTCTTTCATTATCAATTTTTGATAAATATCATGTGGGTTTTTCACCGGGAAACAAAGAAGTAAGGCAACCACAGGCTTTTCCTTCTGCACATGAATTGAATACATGCATAGCATCCAATCAATAACAGACTATGAAGAAGTGAGGTGACTGGTCATTGGTCATGATAAGCATCTGTTCTTTACATAGTAATCTATGTGCTGAGGATTTAGCAGTGAAATTTGTACTTTATGCTATCATAGTGAATATACCATAGTAACTGAAATTTGAAATGTGTTATGGAAAGCAGGTATTATTTCACTAAACCTTAGAAAAGAACTTCATGCATTTTAGAACTGTGCAAAATTGAGGACTATCTGGATTTTTATTATTGTTTATGGATATTGATCACTTTATTATATGTGGACAAATGTAAAACTATGTATTTTTTAACAGAGATATGTTTTTTATATGCTTACTATTTTAAATATAAACTTTCTATGTTTTATAATTGCATAAAATTTTCAATAAGTGGTCCTATTTACACTGCACAAACTTGGATACATAATAGATATCTGCTGAATGAGCAGAAAAAACAAACTGGCTGTTTCTGATCCACCAAAGCTGTATTGTGCAAGAAAGTTTCTTAGCTTTGTAGGTCCAGAAACACTGTTATATCAGAACACTCACTGTGTACCAAACCTTCTGAGATTGCTTTATTTTAACCAAAAGAGCAAGAAAGCAATTGATAAACCAAATAAAGATTTTGAATTGACAACCACAAATATAACCAAGAATTGGACAAAAAGGCCATGGTTGGTTTATAGGACAAGCTTTTCCAGAGACGAACCTTAGTTCTGTCTTCAGTTGATCCTTGAAGGGCTTGAACCAAGAGTAAAAATGTGAGCATATGTTCATATTGAATAGCCCTCTTGAAAGGAAGTATGCTTAATACCTTAAAGCCCGTATTCTAAGGTAATATATCCCAATGATAGCCACTAGCCCATATGTGAGCTCTCAAGCACATGACATGTGGCAAGTCAAAATTGAGATGTAACTGTTGGATTTCAAAGACTACTATGAAAAAAAGAAACTAACATAAAAACTTCAATACTTTTTGTCTTGAACATTTGCTGGAATTGTGTTATGCAGATATATTGGTATAAATAAAATATAATATTACAATTAACTTCATGTATATACTTTTTACTTTGAAAAATATGGCTAAAGGAAACTTAAAATTGCCTATGTGGCCCACATCGTCTTATCAGGCAGCATTGCTTTACAGCCATAATGCTTTGGTTCAAATAGTAACTTCACAATTTATTTGCTGTACAGCAGACCTGGTACTTAACCTCTTTGTTTCTATAAAACAATGATTTATAGTAATAATGATGTATTATTATTAATAATATAGAAATTAATTTAATTCAGTTAATAATAACTATTAAACACTTGTATACATGTCTGATGTTTAGTTGAGCACTGTCAGTTTTATCGAGTGTTGACTAATACAGGAAATGCGCTAAACACATTCTTTCTGGTAAACTTTTTTGTGTGTGTTTTGTTTTCTAATAACTAGCTTCATTTGCTCTTTCTAGACATATTACTACATAATTGGCTCAGATTATACTTTCTTTACATCAGCCAAATCAAGGCTTGTTTTCGTAAGAATACACACAGGACTGTTTGTTGACAGTGTTGAAACACAGCCCATTTTCATCACCAACATGGCTAAACTTCATCATGAACAAGTTTTTACACAATATTTTTGGTTTACTTCTATACATGGCTAATCTTATCCATTGTGTGTGCATATATGTGTAAAAGCATATGTTTTAATTGTTACTTTCCTTATTAGAGGGTGGCCTTTTTGTGACCAAAGAAAGGAAGCTCTTTTCTTAGCCAACTAAGAAATGATTAAACTATTTGATTATCTAGTATCAAAAATAATGTAGAATTTACATTCAATATAATATTAAATTATAATATATAAATATTAAGCATAATTTTATATATAAGAATTCAGGTTTAATAGAAGTATGTGATTCTAAACTTTCTATCGCATTGCTAATCACAGGTGGTCTATAAATACAGGTTTATCAACTGAACGTTTTAAACATTAGATATATTAAAAATAAATTTTAGTATAGAAAACAATTTCTAAATATGGTTGCATTAACTAAACATCTGTTAATAGATTGCATGCATTTATGCTTTATGTTAGTACTTCTCTGTTAAATATCTTGAGAAATTAATTCTTTTAGATATTTGTATTATTATTTGGCATTTCTTTGGTATAGTAATGAGCTGTGTATCAACATTTCTTTTTGGAGCTTTATTTAATGTGCATTCTTCATCCTACAACTAGAAAAAAAAAATGATTCCAAATACCAGTTTCTCTGTAGACTATAGTGTTTCTATATAGATACATTATACTCCAAGTCAGGGCTTATATTATAGTCATAACAATATATTGTTTCATATGTAGCCGTACTAATGTTTCTCTATTGTCATTGAGAAGACAGATTTTCACAGCTTTTATCTCATTATATATATTTTTTTCTGTTTGTAATACTTTTATCCTGATATTATTGCTCTCTTCTAAAAATACTCTCCTATCGTAATTCATTTTAGTTCCCATTACATAGTATTTAATTTACCTTTTAATACTGTGTGATGGATCCTCATCCAAAGCTTTTCTAAAGTCTAACTAGACTTTATGAATTGAATTTGAATTATTTTGGCAGTAATAACTTCAAAGCATTGTAACAGGTTTGTTAAGCATGACCTCCCTTGCCTGAATTCATGCTGGCTATAATTAATCAAGTTATGTTTTACCAGGTGCACATTTGCCATGCTCTCTAAATATGTTTCCATGAGTATAATTCCACAGTGGATGTTAACCTTTGTCACTCTTGATTCATCTTCTATTGTTCATTTTATAGCACATTCTGTGGTTTAAGTATTCATTTAATGAACTAACAATGTTTCATTTAGTAATAGGAGAATATATTATTAATTCCAGTTGAAGTTACCGCTTATAACTGAAATTCCCCAAAAGATTTGATCCTAAATTGTTAAATCCTAATTATTATAATAAAAAATAGGAGGAAATAATTATCAGAAAATAGTGTTTTTCAAGCATTCAAAGGTCCATTTACTTTTTTTCAAATTTATTTTGATTTTTAATCATTTAATGAAAATGAAAGACATTTAAAGGACATTAAAAGACCAAGGAAATGGCAACTTCTGTAGTAACATTTATCCAAATGATGAGGTATCAAAATCAGTCATAGAAAGATCATACTTTAGATTCTGCATTGGAGACTACAGATGATGGAGAATTATCACAAATGTAGCAAGTCTTAAGATGAACTTAATTTTACTAGTTAAGAAAATCATTTAAGTTATTTATAATCTGCTAGATAATAGGCACTATGACATACACGTTTAAGATTTTGTATTGTTATAGATGATGATTATTTAGCTTTGCAACAGAAACTGCTAAGAGCACAGAAAACAATATACCATTTTTCTGGTAAAATTTAAATCAAATTCAAAATATTTTGTCTGTTGAAAACAATATTGTTATCCAGGTGCAAATAATGGAATAAAAAATATGTAGCCTTAGAAATAAAAAAAAGTTCAAATATATTTCTGAGACTAAGTTTATTCAAATTGGAATTTGTACTAGTAATTTATTTCATTTTCATAATGAGTTAATTAATTAGATTTTGTATAATTAATGAATAATGATATTTACAACATGAATTATTTTTCCCATGACAATACTGAAATCTTGAGTGTTCTTTGATTTCCTAGCTATTTTCTTGAGGGAATGAGTGTTTTATTAATTGAATGCACAGTATTAGGCATTACTCAATACTTATTTTAGTAGATAAAATATTTTGTCTATCTGCCTAACACAAACATACATTACACAGATATTCATATAGTAATAGTTATATTGTAATTTACACTAATAAATACATGTTTTTTACATTTATCAAAATTGTAACACTTTAAAATCTAAATTTGGTAAAATAGCAAGAACAAGGCAATGATAAATAAACCGCTGTAGGTTTCTTTATTATTATAGCAAAATGGAATGAAAAGATGGAAGTTAGTTAGTTGAGTATTTCTTTCAGATAGGCACATCTTAGAATTTAATTTTACAAAATTGAAGGTACATATAGAATTTAATTTTGCAGAATTGAAGGTACACACATATAGTTTTAAGCTATTTTCATTAACTGTTATTGGATAAGTACATTTATTTTATTTTGAGTTTTTGGTGCTTTGATGTTTCAGAAGTAAATATTTGAAAACCTAACATTTATAAAGATGTGCATTGATATTATGTAAATCCAAATTTAACAATAAATAATGTCAAAATTTTATTATATCACTGTATTTCATTTCTCAACTAAAAAAGCCTATTAGATCTTTTTTTTTTGGTATCTATCTTCAAAATATCCTAGTTTTGTTATGTGATGCATTTTTGTGTGAATCTTTAGAGAATCAGTTTTATTATTCTTACTGACACCTGATATATTAAAAATATCCAAATACATTTCAACAGGAACACAATTAATTCTTGAATTTGTTATGGTATATCAGGTATTGGATTAAACACTTCATGCATATCATATTTGGTGTTCACACTGGCTCTATTAGGGAGGGATTTTTATCCCCATTTTACAGACAAGTAAACTGAAGCTCAATGTATTAATCAAACTAATGTGAAATTAGTTTGATTTAATTCTGAAGCTGAAGTATTTTCTAAGATGTGCATGGAAATGTGAAGGCATGTGTTTTATAACTTTCTCTGAATTCTCATTAACTGTACTGGTATAAGATGTAAAGCTGGGCAAAAAAGATGCACCTTTTTAAGTTCACATCATTATAGAAGCAATTTTTTTAAAATTCAGTTTTATTCAGAGTCAAAGTGTCCTCCAGGCCACAATTTTCAGCAAGCAATTGCCAAAGGCTGATAAAGGGAAATTTTCCTGCCTGAAACAGCAAGGCATATGATGAGGTTGGGATGAGTTTTGGTGAAAGCAATTAAAGAAAGCTAAGAATCAAATGGGGAAACCAAGTCCAGGTGATGTCACCATTGATTGAGTCATTTATTCACTTGTGTGTCGCTGGTCCTCTGTTAATGAGCTACTATCATTCAGACAATGTATTAGATATTATCCACAGGTCCGTAGTGGGTGAAAAAATGTGTCAGTTAGTGAAAAAGAAAGGATCAATAATCAGTCGTAGAGCATAGCAAGGTAGATGCTGGGTCATGCCTTAAATGGTACTGAAGTTTCAACATTTTGCCTTTATTGATCATCGATTTTGGGATCACCTGGCTCAGGCAAGCTGTGCTAAAGGTACAAAGTAATGAGATGGACTTTATATTAGTTCATTCTCACAATGCTGTAAAAAACTGCCTGAGACTAGGTAATTTATAAGGAAGAGAGGTTTAATTGACTCACAGTTTTGTGTGACTGGGGAAACCTCAGGAAACTTATAATCCTGGCAGAAGGTGCCTCCTCACAGGGCAGCAAGTAGAGAAGTGCTGAGCAAAGGGAGGGGCAAGCTCCTTGTAAAACTCTCAGATCTCATGAAAACTCACTATCATGAGAAGAGCATGAGGGTAACAGCCATCATAATTCAATTACTTCTCACCAGGTCTCTCTCATGACATGTGGGGATTGTGGGAGCTACGTTTCAAGATGAGATTTGGGTGGGGACACAGCCAAACCTTCTATAAAGCTTTAAGAAAATAATGAAGGTTGGTAACTTTAGCTGGTTTTCAAGTATCAACACCAGTATTCTCAATATTCCTCCTTTTCTCTTTTTCGCATGAACCTAAAATTTATATTAGCTATACCAGTTCACCTAACCCACCCTTCTGTTATGTCATCTTTACTTCTATACTACTGATTGTACCTTACCCATGACACTTTTGTGTTTATTGCCATTTTTTACTTTTTAAATTTTTCTTTCCGCTGATCAGCACAGATTAAGAATTTGAATCGTGTTTGCTTATTATTGTGGTATTTACCTTCTAGCCTTCCTTCCTAACTCTTCTACCTTTCCAACTGACTGTGGTTTTGCTTCAGGAAAGGGCATACATAGTCAAATACAGCAAAGAAAATGTCAAATTGTTAGTTTTCAAGTCAAAAATTGATTTTTTAAAAAAATTCATGGCAGAAACCACAGTTTAAAAAATGTTTGAGTTACGAAGACCATCCTTTTTAGGAAGGTAAAGTTTATGCATTCAATATTTCACCAGAAAAAGAGAAGCCCCAAAGAAATGTATGCATGAGATTAAAGAGATGATATCAACGGGGACCACGGATTTACAAAATGCATTCACTGAAGACAAGAGATGGTAGAGGAGCTATCAGCATGTTAGCGGAGGCCAGCAAGGGTAGATGTCAGTGACACCCCCAAAAGCCAATATAAGGCATATCTTTGTGGATGCTGGTATTGAAAGACAACCACCAGAAGAACAAGGTGGTTGCCTCCAAAAACATGATGCCATGTGGAAAACGGGGAGAAAGGAGCATTATATTGTAAATATAATAGAATAGCTGAAAGTGACCGAGTTAAATGTATTTCCTTATGTTACATTTCCTATTATAGTGCAGAACGAAATCTTATAAAAGAGAATTACTTCAGTAGTAGAGAGTGGTTTTACATTTCTAACACCTGAGTCTAGTTTTACTAAATATGGCCTTTGAGGGTGCTTGGCCTTTCATTGTGCTTAGACTGCCCTTTTTCCGCCTTTCTCTTTAGGTGTCTAGCCTGTGACTTTTCCCAATAATTTTACCCTTGTCCTCTTCCTTGCCCATGCCAGACGTGCACGCGTAGATACACAGCTGTTTTCTTGGGAGCTCTCTTCTTTCAGTAAGCTCTGTGCCATTTCATCTGTCTTAATGTTACAAATAGATATACTTTCCTAGAATCCATTTTCTAGTGGCTTAGATTCTAATGAATTTGATCTGTTACATTGACTTATTGACTCTGCCTAAATGTTCCCAATAGTATTCCCCAAATGGAAGTTAAATAATGTGGTATTTGATGACATACTGTGTATGTAATATATCATGTCTATTTTGTGAGACATTACAAAGACAAGAATAATATTTAATTCATGGGAGACTTTTGTATTTACTCTTTATTCAGTGGTTTCACATATATTACCTAATTTTCACCTTAGATTTATGCAAATAAATAGTAAATGTTATCTGTCAGTTTTCCTTAAGATATAATATACAGAAGTAACATGCCCATAAGCCATAAACATAATAGAAAATATGTTTGTAAAATATGGAAAATATGTAAAAATATAGCAACCACATAATCATAGCTAAATGTAAAATATATTCCATGTAAACTATATTCCATTTCTTTTATGTTTGCTATCCTGTGATTTTGATAACTTAGATCCTACTTTTTACTTTTGGATGCATAACAGTACACGCTACCTCTCTTACATAGACTCATGCATACTCTCAGAATCCAGGTAGAATCAACATAAGGAACTGGTTTTCTTCCCATGTATGAATTTCCTCTTCACTACATACTGGCTGTTTGACTCTAGGTAACTCACTGAATGTGTTTATGACTGTTTCCTCATTGATAAAATACTGATGACAATATCTACTTTAAAGCATTGTATGAATTAGGCAGCATGATGGGAAGTACCTAGTAAGTACTAAATAATTGTTAGTTGTTTATTATTCTATTATAGATGACCATTGTAACTTTAAATCTTTCATTTCAATTTAGTAAACATGGTACAGTGGTTGTACAGATGAAAACAGCTAGTTATCTGTGATTCACTAGCTAATACTGATATACAATGGATTTAATTGTAATCATTTTTCAGAGAGGTCACCATAGTGTGTTCTCCAGAAGAACAGAAGTGGAGGGAAACAAACAATGCATTTAGGCCTATACACAAAAATATAAATGAACAAAATAAATACAATTAAAAGCATTTGTCTCTCAATCATGCTTTCATCTGTTGATTTTATAAAAGACTGCTACTTGAAATCATAGCTTTGACAATTATAAATAGTGTTTGACAAGCATTTCTAGCTCTCACTGTTTTTGGATATGTGCTAACCTGTTTCTGTTGGGCCTGGCATGTGACAAGCTTTGGCCAATGAAATATGGGAGTAGCTTGTGTCACCTCTTGTCTGAAGCCCTTTGTGCAACAATGATGTTGTGGAAGCACTAGTTAAGGTGAAGGTCTAGCTTTCTCAGTGTCTGAGTGCCATGATGAGAGAGCCCCCTGCTGACCTTAACCAGAGATGAAGCAAGAGTAAAACATAACAACTTGGGTGTCAAAAACTACACTTCAAGATTGTAGGTTACGGCACGATAGCTTCAACTATCCTGACTGTTACAATGCTTATTTAGCTTGTGAATCATTGCAGATATTTGTATTCTATTTTACTTTTAAAATTGTAAAAAAAAAATACATTTTTTTAACCAGAAACACTATTATCTATATTTTTTTATTTAAAGGGCTGTGACAACTTGACAGTTTAATGTAATATAATTTTTTAATTCTTCAGAATACAAGATTTCTTAGGTTATATTTAATATATGGTATAGATTTCATTAAGATTTTGGGTTCATACAGAATCTTTTAAGCATACAAGTATATTTGGGGAAGGTGAATTGAATATTCAATACGATTTTTTGGAACTTAACTAATTACTCATGAATATAAATCAAAACAATTGCAGTCAAAAATCAGTGAAGTTCAGGAACACTTTTCAGTACTTAACTCTGCAGAAACCCCTGTGATAATTTTTTTTTTTTTGAGTTGGGGGAAGAAAAGAAAATACTTGAAATGAGTTGTTAACATATGATTTTTAAAAAGTAATGATATTCATTCATACAAAATGCCATAGAAAATATCATTAATGAAACAGTTTGTAAAAACCTCTGTGAATCAACCTACTTTTGGTTTTAGAATTTATTTATTTATTTAGAAAGAATGAAAACAGAAAGACGGGCACCATTCTCTGTATGTTATTTTCCTGAAAGGTGCTAAGGCAAAATGAAACAAACAAACAAACAAAAAACCTCTTCCATAATTATGTAATATATCCTAATGTCTTACTATGCTTTATGGTTTTACAGTTCTATATAAAATCTGTGATTGTTTTAAGTCCCATCACCTAATGCATGCATTCTTGTCTAGTCTTTTTATCAAAGGATTCATTCTTGTGAATCAACAAGGCATAGACCCAGACTAAGAGAGCTTTCATCGTTTTTAAGAAAGTGACGCTAGCTTACAGTCTCCTAGGAAACTCAAAAATTCAGCAGCTGTAGAAAGTCCAAGTTTTACAAAACAGCTATTATTGGGGGTGAAATCTCCCAAGGAGGGATTCCCTGCAATCTCACCTTATTTTTCAACATAGAATAAGAAATATTTTAATAGTATTTATGGTTAGACATTCGTTAATGAGCAGAAAAAAATTCGCAAATCCCAGATCTGGAACTTTTCATTTCTTGATCTGTGTGGAACTGCAATTAAACTCGGGAAACTTAACAAAAGGGTGATTATTTGAAGGGAATGGTCATCAAACCAACACTGAAAAAATACAAATCCAGAAAGCACACTCAGAATAATTTATTAGGCAGTATAATAGCATTTAATTAAGAGGAATATATGTGTGTACTAGAAAAATATGTATTCTAAAATATAAAGTGTAAAAATTAATAATACATGAAATAGCCTGATTATCTGCATGAAATTAAGAGCTTGCACTAAATGAGCTTCAAAATTGTTATCAAGAGAAAAACAGTTCCATAATGCTTCTGTACTTTTATATGTGTGTTGCATGGTCAGTTTGTTGGTTATGATGTCTTTTGGATGCTAAGAGCAGTATAATGGAATATTGTTTTTACAAATATGTCTGTGCATTTTACAGTATCATGTTACTATGAAAGGTAGGCATGCACTTTGCTGTCATGAGAAAATAGAGTTTCTGTAATTAGATGAAACTTGCCTAAAATTAGTCATTTTATTTTTGGTGTGTTATTGACTTATTTATTATCAATACATCTTAAGGAGAAACATGCAGCATTTAAGAATGGAAAATGAAACGTTAGAACCATTTATCGGACAACGAAAATTACAAGTGAGAAAATTGACTCAGGCCTGCTACTATGGAGTAGAAGAACAAAGGGGAGTGTCTTTGATATCCAGTGGCTGTAGGTCAAAAGTTGATGATTTTTCAGTATTATTTCGTTGTCTTTGGAGAAGTTAATTAAATTCTTTGATACTCAGTTTCCGCAAGTGAAAAATATGTATGTTATGATTATCTCAAAATGGTTTAAAAAAGTCTCCAAATTTATGACATTATCTTTTCAGTAAATGTTGTCTTCCCTTCTCCTCCTCCTCACCATAGAGATGTGAGTTGTTTTCAAGTTGTAATTGGATATATACATGTATATATTAGTACATTTGTGAATTTGTATATATCTGTATGCCAAATGCAAAATACATAGGCTAGAAAAAATAAAGAATTATTTGCCATACATGTTAAAAAAAAGGTTTTTTTCCTCATAGAGAGGCTAACATATCAATAACTTCTATTTCATACTTATTATCTGCCAAGCATGTGTTTCATGCATGGCAATGAGCAATGTAGATAGATATTCTTTGCTCTTTTGAAGCATGTATTTTAGTAGAGGAGAGAATGAGAAAGCTAGTAAGTAAACATAATTAGAGAGGTTAAATTTTTTTCAAGGAGGATGCAGGATTGAGAACTGAATAATACATTAGAATCAATCATGCTATGATATGGGGGAAATTGTTGCAGGCAAAGAGAAAAGCTAAAACAAGGTTTCTAAGGCAAGAATGAGCTTGGAATATGCAAGAAATAGAAAGAAGGGCCTGTGGATGGAGTATAGTTAGCAAGGTGTGGTAGCAAGCTACTAAGAGTCTTTAGTGACCTCTACCTTGGATAGTCTGTACTTTCATTGTACCAGTATTGGTTTGTGTGGTCAATACAACATGGCAGAAATGATGGTATGTTACTTCTGAGATGAAAGTCATAAAAGAAATGGTGCCTTCCCTCATTGTTGCTGTTTGTTTCTTTCTCTTGCATCACTTCCTCTGGGGGCAATCATGTTGGGAGCAGCATGTGGGGAGGTTCACAAGGAGAAAAACTAAAGTCTCCTGTCAACAACCATGTCCGTGAGCTTAGAGCAAATCCCCCAGCCCCAAACAAAGTCTTCAGAGATTGGTACCCTAGCCAGAGAAACTTTGTTAACCATTCTGAGACAGAAATGCTTGGCTAAATTTCTCCGCGATTTCTGACCCTCAGAAAAAGAATGGAGCAAGAAATGTTTATTATTGTAAACATTAACTTTTGAGGTAGCATTTATATAGAAATAGATAATGAATACAAAACAGAGTGGTTAGAAATGAAATGATACAGGACTTCATAGATCATAGTAGTTGGATTTGAATGTTGTTTAAATTAATGGGTAGTAAACTGAAATTATGAAGCATCCATGTAACATTATTTGACTTTGTTTTAAATAAAAATGAATCTATTATGGAATATACAGTGCTTTCAAGGGGCACAGAATCAATCAGGATGTCCAGCAAAAAGTTGTTGTCCAGGTATATATGAGACATTGATTAAACAACCAAAATGGAAACAAGCAGAGAGTTCTGGGACACAATGGGAGATAGAACTGGCCATAAATACTACAGATGTGGGTATCCTTCATATACATGATTGTTACAATCGATGAGAAAAATACAAGGTAAATAAATAATGAATTTACTAATGGTAGAAAATATGTTTTAAAGATGCTTTATCTCATTAGTATTGGCAAAAACATTAATAATAATGGCATATTTTTCATCCTGAGAAATTAAAAAGACTAATTAAACTCTTCATTGGCAAGACTGGAAAATTATTCACTTTCATTTATTGTAGATAGAACACTAAATTGATAAAGTGTCTCTAAAGCCAATCTGTGAAGTCCATATACTTTCTTTGAGTGAGTCCATTTTGAGGAATTTTTCCCAAGGAAACGTTTGCAATACTAATGAACACTCATTGTTTATTGTAAGACCATTTGTAATAGTGGATACTTGGAAGCATCTCATAGGCTCATCATGTTATATGTAATTAATTTTGCTTATGGCATAATATATAAAATGCAAGTTGCAAGATGCTATGTTTATCATTATTCTGTGTATGTAAGTGTAAAACTATATATGTCCATGTTTTTTTTTTTCTTGATGTGTATGTGTGTGTGTATGTGTGTATGTAAGAAGGCAGTATTTACCAAAAGAAAGCACAGTAGCTTGAAGCCAGGAATTTGAGACCAGCCTAAGCAGCAAAGCAAGACACAGTCTCTACAAAAAAAATTTAAAAACTTTGTTGGTTGTGGTGGCATCCTTCTGAGTCCCAGCTGCTTAGGAGGCTGAACTGGAAGGATTACCTGAGCCCAGGTGTTCCAGGCTGCAGTGAGCTGTGTTTGCACCACTGCACTCCAGCCTGTGCAACAGAATGAGAGTCATGTCTCAAAAGAAAAAAAGAAAAGAAAAGAAAAGAACAGAAAATGTGATTATTTCGGGATGATAGATTTATTAAATATGACCTTTCTTGTTTAGATTTTTCCTTATTTAAAGATTATTTATGCCCACATTGTTTTTAAATATAAAGATAATTCAAAACTGTGTGCAAAAATGTAAAACATAAAAAAGCTAACTGAAGAAGATATTTTTAAAAACATTACCTATATCAGTACTTTCTACTATAAGAAATATTACAAAAATAATTTTATTACATTTGTCATTTTCTCCATTCAAATATTTTCTTTATAGTAATAACTTTAGATCCTTTGTAGTCTTTATGCTTGTATTTTTAACTCTTTAGAAAACATTAACTTTTATCCATTGGTTAGAGCAGAAGCAAAACTCATGAGAATGATGAGAAATAGTAAATCTAGAGTGATCATTAGTAAGAAAAAGCATCAGTACATGTAGAAAAAAAGAACAAAGATAACCGCTACAGATTTAGTAGAGTTTTCAATTTCTCTGGTTTTCAAATAAACCACAGGCTATTCACAAATGTTTAAAGATTGGTAACATGATACTTTTGTTCTGAGTCAATCTTTGAAAAACTATTTAGTTTTATAGAAACTATTTCTCAAAAGTTATTCTCACATTCAATTTTAGTTTATTCAAAGTATGAGGTAGTTTTGATGAGAAAAATCTTATCCATTGAAACACGGCTTTTATGTTTGCTTTTTTTAGAGTGAGACCAAAGATCAAATCTAAAATCAGTAAGAAATTTCTGCTTTACATATTTATTTGATACCAATCCATCTTGTTTACGGCTTGTTGGAGGTATTGAAACATCCGGTAATAACAGCCATAATAATAGTGTGGTACTTATATAATAATTATTATTATTATTTGAGATGGAGTCTCACTTTCTCGCCCAGTCTGGAGTGCAGTGGTGTTATCTAGGCTCACTGCAACTGCCACCTCCACCTCCCAGCTTCAAACAGTTCTCCCCCGTCAGCCTCCTGAGCAGCTGGGATTATAGGCATGCACCTCCATGGCCGGCTAATTTTTGTATTTTTAGTAGAGACAGGGTTTCACCATCTTGGCCAGGTTAGTCTCAAACTCCTGGTCTCAAGTGATCCACCCACCTAGGCCTCCCAAAGTGCTGGGATTACAGGCATGAGCCACTGTGCCAGGCCTACTTATGTAATTATTTATCTTGTTTACATTTTAAATGTATTATTTTATTTTATTATTATCACAACATGGGGTGGCTTTGATTAATGGCTTTCATTTACAAGGTAAGAAAATTGAAGTTCAGCAAGATTACATGACCTGTCCAGCATTATAAATCTAATAAATGGTAGTACAAAGAAATAACACAAGAGCCCACAAGGAAATCATGTCTTCAAAAAGTATATCTGACTTTTTTTCATGCAAGGTTAATAGATGTATTCACACAGATTCCAAAATGTTTCATTTGGTTTCATTATTGAATAAAAACAGGCATATTTTTTTCTGAAAAGTGTCATTCCACCCCAGTTTCCAAGCCTGTATTTTTCCCTCTGCATATTAACTATCTTAGTTGCCAAATTTTTGATTTAATTTTTGATTTTGATTTAAATATAATTATCATCTTAATTATATTGAAAATAACATCTAAAAATTTTAACATATTTTATTTACTGCATGTTAGTAGTTAAGGCAAGACTCTAATCCTAAAGGTGCTAAGGTAACTCGGGACACAAAGTATTTTATAGAAAATGTTGGACAGTAAGATAGAGCAGCTGATAATCAAATGCATTTATTATTGACTTGATTCTTAACTGTTTGACACTACCCAGTGGATATAATATTAATTGACTTGGCTTCAACTACGGTGTCATTGCCAATGTTTAGCTATATCTATTGGAAGAAGAATTACATATTTTTCATCCTTTAGAAGCTTATTTATAAAGTACCAGTTGGATATTATCTAGTTTTGTTCTGTAATTTATCAATATATATTTGAATGTTCTTGGTATACACTGTAGGGAATTGAGTACCAGTATTTCACATAAGAAGAAATATATTTCCTCTAAAGTAAAAGCAGCTGCAATACATACATACATACATACATATATATATATATATATATATATATGTGGGTGTGATATATATATATATATATATATATATATATATATATATAAAACATGTAGCTTAATTCTTTAAGTCCTGTACTTTTTGTTTATAGTTTTTGTGTGTATTATGTCACTAAAGTCTTTATATCAGCAAAACCAAATTGTTGACTGCAACCATAACCAAATATTTGAAAAATGTAATTTTTCAAATATACTTTATTGCATTTTAGATTTTGGGGTACATGTGAAGAACATGCAGGATTGTTGCAGAGGTACATACATGTGGTTTGCTGCCTTCCTCCCCATCACCTATATCTGGCATTTGACTCATAAAGACTTTTTTTTTTGAACAAACCCTTACTAAAATGTACTATGTGCCAGGGATTAAGTCTCACCCAGGAATTCTGCAGGGTGAGACCAGGCTTTCATACAACTGGATTTCATTTACAGTTTAATATGTCTTGTAAAAGTTGAAAAATAGCAATCTAGAATACATTTGGCCATCGATGGCATTTTCAGTTTTGAAGCTACACTGAAGCTGTCACATTGCCATCCAAATTGCTGTCAAAAATGAGTATGCTAATTGAACAGCTCTGGCTATGAAATTAAGTGTTGTAATTTATCAAGCATAGATAAGAACTCTATATAAAACATGGATTTTAAGGTGAATTGAATTTATCAAATTGTAAGAGCAGGCTATAATTTGAAAATCCTATATTAGATTGATTTTTCAATCTCTAATTTGTTGTGAATAATAACGTTCAGAAGAAGAGAAGAGCTGTATTTTCTTGCTTTCCTTAGTTTAGGGTTTTTGGAATAAGAACACTTCTTGCAGCATTCAAAATTCCTTACTAGCATAGCTTATGAATCTCCTCCACGCTTGTTGTATTGGAAAAACTATCCAGCATACAAAATATGAGAGTTTGAGGAATTCGTAGTCAAACTCATAAGTATTTGTTTATAAGTCAGGTCATACATCTAAAAACTTATGTCATAAATCAGCCCCACTATTTGCTAACTCTCAGCCATCACCAATGGTCGTTCCATATGTAAGAGTCTGTATTTTCACTGACTACAGTTATGATAATGGTTTCTGGTTTTACACAAATACTTTTTTCTTCTGATGTCTAAATAGTTGTGAAAGTAGCATAACCTGTCATATATGTAAAAGTTATTTAGTTGCTACAGTCACTGCTACTATGAAAAGATCAGTTACAATTCATGCAGTGGTTGGAATATACTTTAAATGTCATTGGGGAAAAGAATCTAAGCCAGTTGTGAGGTGTGATTCCATTATTAAGATTAATAATAATGACCAGTTAAATATGTGTCTGCACTGACTGGAAACTCTTGAAGAATGAAGTTCAAATATTTGAGTTGCATTGTTTTATATTCACATCTTACATATTTTAAATATAAAAGTTAGCTAAATGCGTGAACTAGCTTTCACAGGATATAATTATCAACATCTCATGTACCCCATAAATATATACACCTACTGCGTAGCCACCAAAATTAATAATTAAAAAGTAAACTTTTTATTTTCATATGGCAAATTGTAATAGCTCTTCTTTCTAGAAGTATTTCTAATATTTATTTCTTGTATTTTTCTTTATTACATGCAATTATTAATTAAAATATGTAAATATTCATTAAAGTTCAGTGAGAATGCCATTTCCACTAATTTTTTTTTCATTTTTTAAATTGCTGTAAGACTTTTGATGATGTGTTGAACTTCTATTTGTTAATCATGCTCTCTTGTAAATGTATAGTTAAAATGTAGTTCAATTAGAATATTATTTTTTGTTAACTATTAACTGGTTGAGGATAGTAATAGTATCTAATTTGTCTCTCTTTTCTCTAGCTGTTAACACAATATTTGACATGGGATAACAACTCACTTAATACTTAAAGATAAGTACCTTTAATACAAAATGCCAGTCACATAATATTTAAGGAGACCCAGGGTATATGTTTTCTGTCTGTCATTCAAGCTAAGTGTTAAATATCACAGGCTCATAATTATTCTTTAAATTTAAGTCTGTAATGTGTTTCATCTTGCCTCAAAACCAGTGGCTGGAGTTGCCTCAAAAGCCATGTTGGAGGAGTTTCTTCAAGGGACTGCTCCAAACCATTCCATGATGGGGCCAGTTGAGATTACAAAGAAGGAAGCACTAAAGCCAGGATGATGAATCCAAAACATTTGCAATATTAAGGGGAACTGACCTGCAGAGGGCTTCAGAGTCCTCATGACAGAAAAAAAATATGTTCTACACACGTATGTCCTTAACCAGAATGTCACCCTATGGTGACATTTTGTATGAGTATCAGGAATTTGGCTCAGGCCGTTGCTAGATTCTACGTGTTTAGCAGCATGCTTGATATTTCAGAGGTTGGAACAACAAACTAAACAAGATCAGGTGGGCCTTGGAATACTCTTTGATACCTTCCAGGCCTCTCTTTGGTTTTTAGCCTTCAGGAGAAAACATGAAGCTGGCTGGGTCACTGAGCACTAAAGGCACTGTGACTTTCTGCGTTAGGACAAAGAAAGAAAATATGGGACACTGGTGATACATAATGATGGTACAATTATCTCTATGTTTAATAAACTCTAGGGTACAGCAGTTCAACACAACAAAATATTCTGAACAAAAAATAACTCATATAAGGCATTTCTTGGTAGTTTCTTGGATCTTTTCATAAGACTACCAGAGAATGCCTTATATGAGTAATTTTTTGAAAATATTGTATATTTTGATTTTATTAAAACTTATTTGGAGATTGCATCATTGTCTACTGCAAAACTGTCAATAGACATTGTTCTTTATGAGAGGACAAAGGGTATGTGACTGAATATTGATTCCACCACTATAGATGAAGCCAACTTAGTCCCTTAAACTAGTAGTTTTGGCTTTTAATTCAATTGAATCCAGATTATAACAGTGTCAGTGAGAAGAGCAAAATGATGATGTAAGAGGAAAAAAGGTTCCTGGACAGAGTGTGTTTTTTAATAACAATAATTGAATAAAGGGATACATTAAAGTACCACTTACACAAAAAATCATAATGGAGATGTTTCAGGAAAAGCATATTATGTACTATTTTTGTTTAAAAGGCAATAAAATTAATTCTCTATAGAGTACAGTTTCAGGCAAAAAGATTATTCTCCAAACAAAACCGCATGTTTACTTTCGCTATAAAAGGAAATAAAAACATCGATTGTATTTTATTTTGTAATTATATTTCTAAGAAACTCAAATTTAATAATAAATCGCAGTAACCATATTGCAGCATTTTTTGAATATTCTATATTAATTTGTTATTCATACATTACCTCTTTCCAAATGTGAGTCTGTATTCAGTAAAGGGATCAGTACTAGATTTGTTCATTGAGAACTGAAAGCACAGAGATGTTATTTAATTCTTTAGGATTGGTTATGAGCCTGTAGGCATGGAAATGGGTTTGCAGAAGTGATACCAGGCTAAGCTCTAGGACATCCACAGAGTGGAGGTCTAAAAGAAGAGGTTAATCCCACAAGAAGATTAAAGACTGAGATGGAGAACAACCAAGAGAGCAGGACTCCAGAAGCCGTGTACAGACAGTGCAAGGAGAGATGCCCACTGTGGCACATGCTATGGATTAAAGATCTGATGCAGAGCAGGGTTGATCCACTCACAGGAACAAGAAAGAACCACAGTAGATGGTTATGGAAGCAAGATGCTTGGTAGATTTGGTAGAAAGGGAAAGGTTAAAGTTCTCTTTTATTTATTTATTTTTTCCCCAACAAAATTAGAGGCACATTTATTTTTTTGAATGGGAGGAGCTAGCAGGGGTTATTTCAGGCTTGAGGAAAGCGGAAGAAGACATGGAACATTCCACTCCACTAAAAGACCAGGAGCGCAAATGGACCAGGGAGAATTTCTATTCTCTTATTGGTCTGTGAATTTTTCAGTATTACGTTCATTAGATATAAAGTTCCATAGATGGTTTCTGGCATAGTAGATTAATATTTATTGTATAAATTACTAAGACATTCACTTATAGAATCATGTAATAATTGCATTATAGCCTGTGTTGTTAACATGTTGAATATTGCACAGCTTTAAATGACTGTAGACATTCTCTTATTTTAATTATGATAATTCTTCCATACAACATTTTAATTTCCCTCTTTTCTGTTAAAATACTGTATATTTAATATATAAAATAGCTTTTGCTTTCTTTTCCTTTTGAAAAAGGCATCATATTCTTAGTGATTCATTGTGTTTTATGTTTACCCAGCCCCATCCTCCCTTCCTTTCTGTCTACTTTTTTCTTTTTCTCTGAAACATATTTTGCTTTTGTTTACATTCTGCTCTGAATTCTGACTTTTGCATAGAAAAATATTTTTTCATCTCTCAACAACAGAGAAGCAGTTTGAAAAAAGTAGCTTTTTTTCCCTAAAGACCTGTCCTATCCTTCTCATTTTTTTCCTCTTATTTACCTATTTCTATTACAACTTCTATAAACAGTGTTGATTTTCTATTTGAAATAAAGTTGAACCGTATCTGGTGGCTTGGATATCCTTTAAATACACCTCAAAATGTTTCAGTTCCTTCTCATACTTCAAAGGCTGCAGCCACTACTCTGGAAGTTATTTTTTGACATACTGATTGCTCGATGATATCAGTCCTGATAACTCCATTTAAGAAACCTATGAAGAGAAAACTTTTATCAGTCTGTTACCATCAGGCCTTATCACCCACAAGCAAGTGGTCAGGCTAAAAGAACAGTACAGATCATGAAGAATGCCCCATAGCAGATTATTATAGGGGAATGGTCAGCAAGATGAAACAAATTGCACAGGAGTCATCTTGGCACTCTTGAATCAATGACCAGTATTATAGTAAAAGCATATCTTTGAGGCCTTCTTAAACTTCTTAGATGTAGAGTTGGCTTCGTAGGACCAGTAAGAATGGGATGTGTTCCTTTGCTCTCCTGAATGTGATGCTGAACGTGGGCTACACGTATTGCTCTTCTACACTGCATTTTTTTTTCCACAAAACTTTGTCTTTTCCAGGTGTTTGCATAAGTTCTCTTTATATTAGGGATAATGTGGTTTTTAGAATTTAAGACATAAACCAGTGGTTCTCAAAGTGGCAGTATCCACCAGATTCAGGGAGTATAGATTTCAGGGGTTCTGTGAGGTTAAAGACAGAGCAAAACAAAACTGTTTTTGTAATAATGCTAAGACTGTAGGTGAGATTTTTCAATTTGTTGACCTTTGCACTAGCAGTGCAAAAGCAACGGTAGACAAAACTGCTGCTCCTTACCAAGAATCACAGTGGCACAAAATTGTTTTAATAATCATTTTATTCATCACTATCTCACAGTCATTTGAGAGGAAAAGCCAATTTCATTTAAAAATGTCCATCAAGGAAGTAAAATATACAAATGTTTTATATCTAAGCACTTAATGATGTACTATTCATTTCGACAAAATTGTAAATACATATTATACATTTTCTGTGGCAAACAAAGATACAATAATTATCTTGGGAAGAAGCAAGTGCGGATTGTTTGAGTTGTGAGATAAACTAGTGGCTTTTTGTTTGTTTTGTACACATGGCCTATTGTTATTGAAAAAAGATGACTGGCAAACTATGATTATTAAGACTGAGGTTTTTAGCAGATTTGGTTTTTCAAAAATGCACAAAGTGGGTTTGTCAATTCAAGAAAATACTAGGAATTTTTATCAGTTGTTGACATTGAAAATTTGTATTTTAATCAGTTTATTCTAAATAGAACTATTCTATATTATAAATGTTTAATGTGTATTTTTCTCCAGTTATTTAAGATGATAAATAAGACTTTAATCAATGCCTCTTTTTTTCTCTAATTGGCCTCATGATAATTTAATACCAATTCTCGTTTTTACTGTGGATATTTACTTCGTTAGACAGTTTTTATTTCTATTTGTATGACCTCAACTTCATACTAATCGCTTTATTGTGGGGTTAAGAAAGTCTGAAAGTTTCCTATAATTCTCTGACTACCACTGAGTTATATGTAATCCATTTTGCTGTAGCTTGTTTAGCCATCATTTCTCTCCCTTTTAGTCTGTGAATGTATAATATGTTCTCAATAGTCTGTGAATACATTTGAACAAAGAAAAAACCCTGCCAATTTATTTATTAGAAAAATCATAAACATTTTGAGTATGCTTTTTAACCTAAGTCTCTTATACCTTGATATATCACACAACTTTTAGCAGAAAGGTGTGGCAAGTTTCTTATGAGAATTTCCAGATGGATGCAAAACCAAAAGCAAGATAAAATATTTGGTGTTTTATTTTTTAAAGTCCTTTGCTCTCTACCAAAATTCTATTCTTTAAACAGAAATGTGGGCTATTATAAGCAATGTTTTATTTTCGTATTGTCTATTTAAAAATAACGTTTGTAAATTGCAATTCGTCTTGGATGAATGTGTTTCTAAATTTGTTTGGGAATACAAATATAATTATGAACTAATGGACCTCCTGGGATATACTCCTTAGTTTTCAAGGGTCAGTGTTTATGTTCTGCCACAGGAAAAGCTTAGTAACAAGAGTGGAGGTGTTATGTTTGCCAAAAGCTCTTCCTTAAGTCTAAATAGTCATGGCAGAACATAGAGCTTAAGCTACTTTAATGATGCCAAGAGTGCTACAAAAGTGGTTTCCCAACAGCTGTTGCAATGAACCACTGATCAGTATCTTTTTGAGGCCATGTGGGGAACAGAATAACAGACCAAACACAGCTCAGGGCTTTCAAGAGCTTCTTCCCCTTTGACATGAATAGTTCTGCCTTTTTTTTTTTTTAAGCCTGATTCACTCATTTTGAATATTAATTTGTGTCTTTTTCTTTCTTTCTTTTTTTTTTTTTTAGATGGAGTTTTGCTCTTGTGTGCCAGGCTGGAGTGCAGTTGTGTGATCTTGGCTCACTGTAACCTGTACCTCCTGGGTTCAAGCGATTCTCCTGCCTCAGACTCCCTAGTAGCTGGGATTACAGGCATCTGCCACCATGCCCAGCTAATTTTTGTATTTTTAGTAGAGACAGGGTTTTACCATGTTGGCCTGGTTGGTCTCGAACTCCTGACCTTAGATGATCCACCTGCCTCAGCCTCACAAAATTCTGGAATTATAGGCGTGAGCCGCTACACCTGGCCACATTAATTTCATTTGAAGATGAAATTTTCCTGAGTGAAAAAAAATGAAGTCGCAGTTAATGAGTCTTCCAGGTCAATGTTATATTTGCTTGGGAATAAGTTTACTGCTAGTAAGTAGCATGAAAGAAATAATTTTTATTAGAGCTTTATCCAGACCCTCCTTGTATCATTACCCTTCACTGTCTCAGCCCTGAATGCTCAGTAACCCCTAGATTCCTTTATTGTTTAATTACCATAAAATGGAGATTCAAGGTAAAAAATTTTACCAGAATTAGTTAAGTTACATGAAAAGATTAAAATCTTCAAATATACACTTCATTTCTCTCCCCACTTAATTCTTCACCCCTCTTCTTGTTCCTTAGAATATAAAGTCAATCTTGGTCCTACTGGAGAGGTCAATGTTAGGAAATGCAGCTTTCAAAGATTATTAAGTCCTATTACCAGCTCCTGTGAATAAGTTCCTGGACTGTCCCTGCATTATTGTCTTTGTTTCTGGTTACAGTCTTTTAAGAAGACAACGTTCTCTAAAATAACTTCTTGAAAGCTGTTTTATATACTTCTATATTCTGCCTTAATTGTCGTCTTTCTTTCAGTAACCATAATTATACAAACCTCCTTCTGAACAATTCTACATTATTTTCCTGGGAAACTTTAATTATAAGTTCAAAACAGTGGGGATAATGTGCATATATGCGTGTAGAATTTGCAATATCTTGTATATAGAGAAATCAATTCAAATTGAATGCAAAATACTGAAATATATTTTTGCAAATAAGAAGTTCATGGGTAGGGCTAGAATTCAGGGCTTCAGGTCCACTTCTCTGAGATTCTGTGTGTTTGTGTTTCTTTCATGGGTAGGGTTTTTACTAAGTCATCCTGTTTGCAAATAGATATGCAGTTCTAGACATCATATTCAGGAAGAGAGAATGTATTTTCTTGCATTTATTAGTTTAGGATTAATTTATTATTTCTCAGATGCTCCCAGGAGATGTGTACTGGGTGAGAAGTGAATCACATGCCCTGTGTGAAGGGATTATCATGATTGTTTCAATGAAAACACCACTGTGACCTGTGTAGTGTTGAAGGGAAAAATGCTTGATTACTACACATTGCTAGATCCCATGAGAGATGATATAAATTAAATATAATGCAGAAAACCTGCTCTTAAATACTTTAGTTTATTGAAAGTTAAATATATATGTAACATGTTAATAGCTCTGATATACAACAACTAGATGGAGCTGACCTAACAAGGTCCTTTACCTTGATAGGCCTTACCAGTTAGGCACACTATCTTTAGCACCTGCTTGACCCATTTATTATAGTATGTACTCAAGAAATATTCACCAGTGGACTTTACCAATACTTGAATAAATGAAGGAAACTCAAAAAGAATTAAAATTTTAATGTAGTAGTTTTTGGGAAAATCCAGAAAATCACCAAAATTCTTGTCTTTTTAAATTTAAAATAATTATTTGATGAAAAAAGATTATGTATATTCAAGGTGTACAGTGTGATGATTTGATATGTATCTCCATTGTGCTATATACATCTACATATAATGAGCATTGCAATCACATTAACATGTCCATCACCACCAATGCTGTATATTGGATCCTTATTACTTATTAATCTTATATTTGAACGTTTAATACCCTTTGATCAACATTCCCTACCTCCCTCGTGCTCACACTCTTCTACTCTCTGTTTCTGTGAGTTTGACTTTATAATATCCTACATATAAGTGAGATTATATACTATGTGGTATGTCCATTGTGGAAAACTTTAAAGAGTTTCCTAAAGAAATGAAAATAAAGCTATATACAATCCAGGATTTCCATCTCTTGCTATATCCAAATGAAATGAAATAAATATCTTGTAAAACTTTCTACACTTCCTTGTTCATTGCACTGTTATGCACAATAGCTAAAATATAAAAACAGCTTGTATTGATCAACACATGTATAAGAAAATTGTGAGATATATATATATGTGTGTATATATATATATATATATATATATATATATAATATATGTGATAATGCAGTGAAGTGTAACATCCACAAAAAGGTAGGCAGTCCTGCAATTTGCAACAATATGAATGAACCTGGAGAACATCATGCAAAGTAAAATAAGCCAACATTACTCTTTGACATTACAGTTTCTACTCTTTCATGGTTTTACTCAGCATGTTTAGTCTTACTGAGGATTATTGGACCTAGTCTTTTTCTTTAAAGCATATATCTTTGTTGGCGATTCTGCACTTACATGTATGTTTCCTTGACTAATGGTGGTCTCCCTTACTTGATTTCAAGTTCTGTGAAGACAGAGACTTCTTTCATTTGATCACCAGTTTACACAAGGATATGGCTGAATATTAGGATCTACTAAAAAGTTTATCTAATTCTGTATAGTGATTGAACTGAAAAATGGATTAAACTAAGTTGCCTGATAATTATGACTTTTAAATACATTAGTAGTGCTAGAAATGACTGTCTATTTAGTTAGTAATCACTTTTCAAATCCTAATGGAAAATCTCTCGGTGAATGCTAAATTGGAGAAAATTTTCCAGTATTTTCCTGTTAAATGTTCACCTGCTTAATTGCTTACCTAGACTTTCAACAACAAATACAGAATATGTTCTTCTAACTAAGTTATTTGATAACCTTGATGCTCTTCAAAATGAGAATACATCACCTTCTTTTTCTTGCTCAGTAACTTTTATTAAATGTATAGATAAATTCATCATATTTATATGTATATTTATAGATATATATCTAAATTCATCAGCAAGAAACTAGGGGTGGACATATAAGTCATTATTGTACATGTCTCACTATCTGTTCTAACAAATTATTAAAAACAACACTAAGAAGAAAAGGGGGCAGGTTATGATTAAATCTCAAAATAAGCTTAAGAACAAGTGCTTTAATAGTTCACTAAGGAGAGAGGTGATCATTCAGTATTTCTGCAAGCTGATGTGAAGTGCACTCTGAAGGCTTAGCCAGTTCAGAAAAGCTAAAAGGATTCAGACAAGCTAAAAGGAAGGAGTGAGGGACATTGTATGTGGAGAGAAAGCGGTGAGAAAGAATGCTCCAAAGTCATTTGCTTTAAGGAAATGGAACTGATCAGCAGCCATGTTAATTAGGATAACTCTTAAACAAAGGGTGTTGCTCTTTCTTTTTCCTTTCTTTCTTCTACTTCCTTTTCCTTACTTTTAATTTCACTTTTCTTCTACTCTTTTTCTGCTTCTGTCCTATTCCTATCCTTCCCTTCCAGTATTTCTCACCCACATGCATCCTCAACACACACATTCCTTTATGCTAGCAGATGTAGGATGTTTGATAGCTCCTTTTCTGGCCCCCGACACACAGTTCTTAGTTTCCAATATAAAAATATAAACCTCCCTCTCCCCAATGTTTTCAGATGACTGTGTTGGCAAGAAAAAAAGGTACAAAATTATGTTTAAGATTAATGTTAATTTTATGTCCATTTCTAGCTTTTTGGACTAGTAAGCACAAATTTAAATGTATATATAGTTATTCTCATCACCCCCTCTTTTTGTCTTGTGGTTTCTTTGGATGTTTGTCTGTTTTACATTTTATTTTGTTTTGATCATACTGTGCATTATTTTTCGAAAGTTCAACTGTAATTTTTCATTTAGGAGATCATGATAATGCATTTGAAATTCATTCAGAGTCTAGATAATTGGGAATTTTCTTTTAGTTCTAATTCTCTTTTATATGTTCTCCTCAGCATAATTATTACTTCACAGTAATATTATAGTCCTTTCCTTACTTTAATTAATGTCACATCTCAATTCTAAGTGCTTGTTTTCAGCCCGAGGGTACTAATTTCATATCTTGTTTCTTAAATTAGCCAGCTATGAGCTCAGATTTCTGGTGGTTATGGTAGTCATACAGCTATTCCATTTCCGCATCAATAAGAATAAATTAGTGTTTTAATGAAGGATTTTTTGCTATTCTCTAAGGTACTTGATTTTAAAAGAATTGTAGTATTGTTTCTTGGCCTTAAGTTGTATATGAAGCAATAATTGCTTTGCAGTTAATATATTTTTGTTATTGCTAGAATCATTCATAGTTTATAAAATGGCAGAAAAAAGTATACAGGCTAACTATATGTGTCTCAACATAACTTTTATATTATTATTATTCCTATTTAGTAAGCCAATTTAGAAAATAATGCAGATTTCTTAGGAGTTTTAAGAAGAATTGTTTATGAAGTCAGTTTTTTTTCTTTGATACTATTATCTAGGAATAAAAGAAAAATTATTTGGAGAGATCTTATTAACAGTACTTCTAAACTTTTAGGAAAAATAAATAATTCTAAATGAAGCTTATAAAAACAGAAATCAGTATGTTTACCTTTATTCCACTGAAAATTGTGAATCTTAAAACATTAATAGGTAAGTGTGAATGTTAAAATAAACTCTATTGTTTCTGTACAAGCATAATCTTTCTACTTTGTTTTCAATTTTTAAAAAATCCCGTTGTGACCTTAACCTGTATTGGTCCCTAAGCACTGATACTTCTCCATTACCTCAGAGCTTGACTTGTTGTGCAGTTAGTAGTGATGTTTACAGTAAAGTTCCACCATTGTTCGATAATTGCTTTAATCTGCTGCTTACTCAGTTGGAAAGATTTCTCTGTTGTGTTTTTTCCTTGTATGCTGTGGAGAATGAGAAACACTTTGCTTGGTTTTCTTAGATAAAAGGATAATGCATTTTTCTAAATATATGAATATTTGTTGAAATTCACAGTTTCATTAATGATTTCCAAGGATAATGATGTCCCAACATTTTATTTAAAATAAGAAGTTGAAAACAAAAAAAATAAAGTGATTTTCAATGAACAAATTAATTTGGGGATAGAAAATGGACTCATTTAGTGGCATTGTATGTGTATTAATATATTATATGTGTGTATCTTTGTGTGTGTTTCTTCTTGAGGACATAATATTAAACTGATATTGGAAGCATGAGGTAGATTCAAATAGGTAGCTGATAAAGCCTGAGTGTTTACAGGTTATTGCTTAGACACAACCCATGCAATGAAAAAGGAGCCTTTCTGTTTTCCAGAATGGTGATGAGTCCAGTTTGGTCCAACACAGACAGGAAAATTACTGTGGTATTTTTAAAAGCAATTAAAATTTTAAAAGAAATGCATGTCTATTTGTACACTGCAAATGATTTACTGAGATCATCTGTTCTTCATACGCCTGTTGGATTTCTCAGTGGTGTACTACTTCATGTGATCATTATTTATAGTATATTTTTTAATGTTGCAGATTTTCCTGTCAAATATCTCAGAAGTTTCTCTTTATAAAATATGAAGGATTGCATTCTGACATGTTAATTTCAATATCTTCTTTTTAGTACAGTGAATAGATTCTTCCTTCTATTTTTGTCCTTCACTTCTTTTTATCTTTAAGCTCTTCATTAAGAATTGTTCTCTTAAATTTATTTAAGATACTACCATAATCTCTTAGTGCATTAACTGATGTCAAGGAGGTACAGGACGAAATCAGTAGTCTTACCTGATGTTTACTATTTGATATAATCTTCAAATAATGGGAAAAACTTTTATATCGTAATTATAGATTCAGATGCCTATCATAGCTGAATATATGAATAACTTTGAATTGGGTTTTAATTATGAAGGTGAAGCTATAGGGGTTTATTCATTCTGCTATGTCTGTTAATCAATTAATATGTGGTTAGATATGATCAAGTATACAAAGTATTCATGATCCTTCTTTGAGGTTCAGAATCCTTATTTAATGATAGAAGGATTCACTCTGGCCAGTTGAAGAAATGTGATATATATGAATTATTGCTTGCTCACTAAAACATTTGAAAGTCTGATGGAAAAGCCTATATGTAGGCTGAACCTTTAGGAAGTCCTGCCAGAATCATGCCATTCAAGTGGTCCATGGACGGATATGCTCCCTGTGTTACGATTGGGTATATGACAAATCAGGAAGCTAATACCATGCCGAAGGCTCTAGATGTACATTTCTTTAGAGGTGATGAGACAGGGTGAAGTGAAAAGGACAATTAATTGAGCTGAATCCAAAAGAGTTATTCTACCTGTTTGCAGGAACAACTGTGAAATGTGACAGTATGAGCTTTTGAATGAGCAATGCATTCTGATGAGTATTGGAATGCTGGTTTTAGAGAGAACAAAAATCAATCAATATTATTAGTGGAGGTCTGCTAATATCTAAAAGCTAAGAAGTTAGACATCAAAGGCAGCAAATACTGTTAGATTAGGAGAAGAAACTAAAGTCAACCTTTTAACTGGAGGATTTTTTTTTCTTGATTGTCCGTGCATAATTTGATAATTTAATATCTTAATATATGATGCTCTATATCGTTATTTTTAAATTTAACCTCTTAATATAATCGGGTAAGGTGATTACTTAGAATGGCACATGGTTAAATATGGAAAAACATTCCAAGGACTCCATATACTTTGTAAAGCCTGAGTTTTGTGTAACACTCAATCTAGAGCCCCAATTTAGTAACAGGAAGAAAATAGTTTTGAATACGTTTTCCCAGGATGCATTGTCTCCTTATATTGGTTGTAAATTTCCACAATAATGCTGTACAAAAGCTATCCCAATAATTACTAACATAAAACAACTATTTATTATTTCTTACAATTCCATGGGTTGGTGGGGTGATTTCTTTTCATCTATGCCCATATTGTCTAATCTGGGCTTTGTTTGCTCAGGCATCTGCTGTTAGTTGGTGGGTTGACTGGAAGCTAGCTGGGCCATGAATGGACCTATTCAGTTCTCTTTCCTGTAGCTTACATCTTTCACCAAGGTGGCCTTGTATTCTTATATCCAAGGCAGGAGTCAAAGACTTTTTGGAAGCATGAGAAACCTGTTGTGTCCTAAGATCAGAACTGAGATATTGTGACCTGGGCTGCATTCTAGTAGATTAGGCAAGTTAAAGCCTAGACCAGAGTTAAGAGAGAAATAAACTACAACTCCCGATGGGAGACTGGCAAGACTACAGTGCAAACTATCTACTGCAGTCTTATGTAGACTCGTAAGAAACAAATTCAGCAAGATGATTGTCCTGAATGAATATTCCTCAACTAACTTCTTCCTTATTGAAACAGCAACTCAATTGCAGGGAAACACATCTCATTACAGGCTGTGTATATTCCTTGCTAATGCAATTAAACAAATATAATTAAACTTAAAAATATTTAATGAGCACATATGATTTTAAAATGTTACAGCTGGGCACGGTTGCTCATGTCTGTAATCCCAGCACTTTGGGAGGCAAAGGCCAGCGGAACATGAAGTCAGGAGATCGAGACCATCCTGGCTGACAAGGTGAAACCCTGTCTCTATTAAAAATACAAAAAATTAGCCAGACATGGTGGCCCACACCTGTAGTCCCAACTACTCAGGAGACTGAAGCAGGAGAATAGCTTGAACTGGGGAGGCAGAGGTTGGAGTGAGCTGAGATCACACCATGGCACTCCAGCTTGGCAACAGGGCGAGTCTTTATCTAAACAATGACAACAACAACAACAGTAAATTAAGTCTACAATCATCTCTCCTTAATACCCCTTCAATGTTATCTACTTTTCCTCAGTCTAAATCCATGATGAGGGATTGTCACACACTGGTTACTGAGATCCACCTGCAATGTTGTGAGAAGCTACCAGTGTCTTGAAATATATTCCTCTTCTGCCTTATTTCTTTAACAAATGTCTATGATAGGCATTGTAATTAATATATTCTGCTGTGGGAATTTGATGAACTAAATAAATTAGAAGAGGTAATGTAAACTAGGTATTTATATTAATGAACTAAACTTTTTTTTTTTTTTTTAACAGCAAACTTATGATTTAGGTGTTACTGTTGTCCTCATTTTACAGATGATGAAGTGCAGGTACAGAAAAATAGTGCACATTTGAATTCATTCTTGATTGCTTTCTAGTAATATGCAAGTAGATTATCTTTGATAAATGTAAGAGCCATTTCAAAAATTAATCAGCATAGCGGCAGACCAGGTAAGGCTGACCAAACTCTTGCTGTTTTTTCACAACATTTCTTAATTATTTACAGTAAAATTATAATTCATTATTATATTTAGAATGTAACATTATATGTAAGTGTCTGTGTGTATTGCAATGATCAGACAACTTGAATTTTGCCTCCTTTACATAAAAAAGAAGCATCAAGAACATTTTTTCATCACCTAAAACAGTTTAGGATTTTCAGTAGCAAGAGTAGACTTCTAAAATGGTACTGCATCAGCTTTTGAGGGATACGTTTGCTAATTGAAGTAGTAACAATGGACAACAGGACATAG
This sequence comes from Saimiri boliviensis, assembly GCF_048565385.1. Taxonomy (NCBI): domain Eukaryota; kingdom Metazoa; phylum Chordata; class Mammalia; order Primates; family Cebidae; genus Saimiri; species Saimiri boliviensis. The sequence continues at coordinate 21,960,580 of NC_133466.1, read as the reverse complement.
AATTGGGGTAAAAACATACACTCAGGAAAGCTTTGAAATTTAAGCAAAACTCATTGTGTTAAATTTCTGAATCATAAACCAAACCCAAGAAGTCATTTAAAATTGAGTCATGCCATAGAAAGTTTAAGTATTTTTTTTCTTCTCCTAGGCTCCTTTTCTTTAGGCTGTGATAGCCCAGCTACAGTTACCTCAAATTCTTACCCTACTGCTATCACCATCTTAAAACAACTAAGAATAAAACTTGCTTCTGCTTCTCTTATGAATAGTCTCAATGAGACATGTATGTTACCATTTTTTACAAATGACAGAATGTGTAAAACTAGAAGGCAGGGCTCTGCTGGAGCCTGATTGTATCACTTTGTAAAAACTCATTGTCGCATATTCTGGAATTTTGTAAGCTGATTATTAAACACAGCCATTACTAAAAATTAAATTATATAAGTCACAAATATAAGCTGTATTAAAAGCAAAGGTAATAAAAGCTCAAAACGCATCAGAGTATTTTATTACATACACTATTATCTATATTCTTTAGCTTACTTATATCTATTGCACATGTCTGCCTATGGCAGAAATGCTATATACCACCATATTACTCCACATCTTTTGAGTGCCACATTAGGTAACGTCACATTGATGGCTGCTGTGCCATTTTTGTGTGAGTACTATCATGAAACTTTTTCCAAATGAATCCTCATCATTTATTCATAAAGGATGTTTCTTCAACTATATCATACCCTCGATATGAGATTTCATTCATCTAACTGCATCTTGGAATCTCTTGAAATTTCAGCATGGGGAGATAATATTATATTTTAAAAAGATTGAGGTTTTCCAGGAAAAGTAGAAACCACATATTCTTTTTTTCAAACAACTTATTTTTCAAAAATTGTTACAATTGAATGAATTTAACAAAGCACAATAGTCCTTAACTTGAAGCTGAATGAACTTCATTTTTCGTTCATTTTCAGATTTGATGGGAAGAAATGATGGAAAGTTAAGCAAATAACTCATTCCTTTTTTCACCAGTGTATATAATTTAACCCACATGAATTATCTGCAAAACTTTTCCTTTAGTATTTACTCCATTTAAGCCAGAGAATTACTGACCCTGTACAAATGTTGTAATGTTTGTCCAACATAAACATGAAAACTGGCTACATCCAATAATGTTTTCTAGTAAAGATGCTCTATTAGTCTCATTTCTCAAGTTTGTCCTTCTTAGAAACATAAAGAAAAAATTGCTTTTGACAGAGTTTAGTGAGGGATCATTTACAGGGTAGGAGCTGTGCAAAGATGGGACCAGATTTGACTTCCATTTCCGATACAATCATGGAACATACAAAAAAAAAAAAAAAATCGGAGAAAAAGTTTATTTGAATTAGTGTAAGCTAGTGAAAACATTTTTGAAATTAGTATGGTCCACTTCTCAGATTTTATAACATGGTGAAATACATCCAAATAAATTTGTTTATTTGGTAAAGCTAAACATACCTCCATGCATATGCACAAATATATACATTCAGTTTAGATAGACAAAATGTCTTTCAGCTTTTGATGTATTTGTTTATATTGCTGTCAACATAATATAATAACCATAGTATCAACATATTATTGAGCATTTTGAATACCAACCCAATTTCTATACCTATTTGTGTTTGTGTATATTCTAATTGTATGTATAGATTGTGGAAAATTGCATATTTGGTATATTTGTTGAAGCACACTTAATAAAACCTAATAATGAAAGTGAAATTTCAACAGAAGCTTCTGTGGAAAGAGGAGCTAATCTTATGCTTTTCTGAAAATCAATAACCTCAAACACAGAAATGAATAATCAAATAAAATATCAGTATATTTGGTTAGCTGTAATTTGCAAAAACACGAAATATTTTCCCATGCACAAGTATACTTTTGAAACTGTCATATATGTGCATTATGAAAAGCCATTGTCATTTTTTATAAGTTAAAAAAATGTTAATGCTAAGTACATAAACACAGCAAATTAATACTTTACCTTCTAGGGCAAAAAGATAGAAATTACAAAAACCGTATCTAAATTTCACTCTCTCATGTAATTCTGTCATAAGAACTTTAAAAAATAATTGATACATATACATTTTACAATGTTATTTCATTATATAAAAAAGAATAAGAATGTCATAATATAAATATGTTAAATTTATAATATTTACATGACTGTTTTATTTGTAGTTAATTTTTAATATAATCCTTAAATACATTAAGTATAAAATGAATACTGTAATATATATTTAGAAACTAAGTGATACATTACCTTTCAGTTTTTCTCTGAAATGAAAAACTGAAATGGAACGTTTGCAAAATAGTCAATAAATTATTATCTATTTATTTTATTTTGATACAATCTAATTGTACATATTTCTGCAGTACATCGATATTTGGATACATGCATAAAAATGTGTGATGATCAAATCAGAGTAATTGGGACATCTGCCATCTCAAATATTATTTATTTCTTTGTTTTGGGAACATTTTAGATCTCTTCCAGCTATTTTGAAATCTACTATAAAATCTTTATACCTATAGTAGTCTTATTGTGCCATTGAATACTAGGACTTATTTTATCTAAATGTATTAATATTTTTATACCCATTAACCCGCCTTTCTTCATTCTTTCTCCCTTACCTTCTTAGATTCTGTTAATCACTGTTCTACTCTACCTTTATGAAATCAACATTTTTTAGATTCCACATGTGAATAAGAACATGTGATATTTGTCTTTCTGTACTCGGCATATTTCACTGAACATAATGCCTTCTAGTTCCATTTATGTTCATGCAAATGACAGATTTCATTTCTTTTTAAGGTTGATATTTCATTGTGTATATGTGCGTATGTGTGTATGTGTGTGTGTGTGTATACACTATATTTTCTATATTTATCTCTCCAAATATATATATATTTAAATTTAAGTGTATATTGAGCTTCCTTAAAGAACAAACAATAATGTTAACTGGAAATCTGGCTGACACTGAGCTCATTGATGAGTCCTGCAGTTTTTGATGACCAGCATGTCACATTTGCCACCTGCCGTTAGTACCTACCATTTTCCCTGTGGATTAAAAAAAAAAAAAAAATGAATGAATAAAAAGCAAGAACTGTATGTGGGAAAGGAGGTATTACATATTACATCTGAGGTGTGAAGTTCAAAGAAGGTGCAAACAGACAGAAAATATAATGTAAGGTACTATAGTTTATCTTGGGTTAGCTTATTTGTGGTGGGTGGTTGTTGGTCAAAGAAAAAATGCAGAGTGAATGAGATTTGTAAGGGATTTTTTTTTTAATTATTCTTTTAAGCACAGAGCCACTAGAATAAGATTAAGTCTCACTTTACTTTGGTATTAAAATGGGCGCATGCCTGGAATTCACAGGAAATTTGTCTAAGGGTTGTACATGTTATCTTGACTTCCAACTTAGCATCAGATAGGATAACTTTATTGGCATACAAATTAGCAGAAAGGGTGACTGATACAGTGAACTCTGCATTTTGCTTGAACTGAAAAGATTAAGATCTTTTCTTAGTTAAGTGTTAAGACAAATATCAAAGAAGAACAAAAATTATAATTGATCATTTTATACTAGTATACCCTAAAGTTGAAATTTATAGATCCTGTAGAAACAGTGAAAAAGTATGGTCCAAAAGTGATTTATGGGTCTGTGTAAGTCATTGGATTTGGTTCTGAGTGAAATATAAAATAAAATGTACAAATAAAATATGAAACATTTGGGCTTTATAAGGCAAGAAAAGAAAAATGAGTTGAAAAGCATATGCAAAGAGAATACAAAATGATTTGACATAAGATAATAAAACATAAGATCAGTGCCTAAATTAAATCTACCTATAAATACCAAAAAATATAATTATTTCTACACAAAATCAGATCAGACTTGGATTAGAAACATTACAAGGCATCAGAAGAAAATCTTAGAGGGTTTAAAGACAATTTATTAGATGATACTGTGGGAGACCAATGTAAAAATATTCAAGGAAAGAATAATGAGCAGATATGAGTTAAAATAATGGCAAAGAAATCTGACAGGCAAATACAACAAATAATATTAAATTTTAAATTGTTTTATGAATGACATTAGTAGCTATCGATTTTTCAGGTAAACAAATTTTAAAACGTATAAATTTACGTGTGCATACTTGGCAAATTTATTCATCATATTAGTCTGTATATGTGAACAATTTTAAGAGCCGTTAAAAATAGACAACAATATGAGATACTATACAGACTTATCTTTATCAAAATTTTCTTTTATTTTAAAAAATGTATTTAATTCACAAATAAAGATTACATATGTTCAAAGTGTTAGAACTTAATGATTTAATCATCATATGATTACCACAATCTACACATCCAAATGTCTTACTAAGTTAATTATAGCAAATAAAAGAAGGTTAAAGTCATGATTCAACTAGTCTTTCTAGATTTTAAGTTGCTTGTAAATTCTACTGGCAGTAGAATATTGTTAATTTTCTACTACCAGCTGCTGTACCACGTAGGCTGCTATATCAAAAATGCTGCAAACTGCATGGGTTATAAACAACAGAAACTTATCTCCATTTCCGTGGAGAATAGAAAATTCATGATCAAGGAACCATTAGATTCAGCGTCTGGAGAGGGCTAGCTATTTGATTTTTAGATGGCATTCTCACTTTTTCTTCATGTTAGTTGGTGCTAGCTAGCTCACTGTTGCCTCTTCTGTAAAGGCGCTAGTCCTGTTCTTGGAGGCTCTGCCTCATGCATAGAATCAAATCCTACAGTCCCACCTTTCAGTACTATAATGTTGTGGATTAGGTTTCAATATACAAATTTCAGCATAAGAAATGATCTTAAATATGGTAAATTCATCGTATGGTGAATTTATTTATTTTCATAAGAATCTGCTTATGCAGCTTCTGGTGATACGTAAGTTAGAAAATGCAAGGTGAATTTTGAACTTAGAAAATATACCTATTGAATAAGAATAAATTATTTTTTTTTTGCCTGGGATATTACTTAAAGGAGCATTAATTTATTTAAATAGAATACAGCACCAGTGTTCTGGGAAGAAAAATATATTGTACTAGATGTGGACCTCTCTTCTTACTCAGTCATGTTGTCAATTAAATAAGGAAGAATGAGAAAAAAAGAAATATATAAAATAAAGGTCAACTAGGAATATGGCCTAATTATATTTTAAATAACACAATTTTGTGTGAAATGTCTTTTGAATAGTTTGTTACAATTTTGTGCACTGTTGAACAGTGCTAACATTATAGTTTGCCATCATCTAGCCGTTGGTAATGCACGGCTTTATACCCGTGGAAATCAGGCAAAGATTTTCCTGTTCATCTAGGGAAATAAACATTGTCAATATGATTTTATTAAATTCACTTAATAAAATATTTAGTAAAACATTTCTTTTTTTAAGGGATTTTTAGTCAATATTGGGAGTCTTCAAAAATGTTGAATAATATATAATGTTTTGTGCATCAATCTCTCCAACTTTTATTTGACTGTGTAACTTTGCTTCCAATAACATTATCAGGAATGTAAAAGCCTAACTATAATATAAAGAAGTATGTATAATTACAACTAATTCTTTTATTTTGAGTGGGAGTCTGGCTCTGTCATCCAGGCTGGAGTGTAGTGGCGCGTTCTTGGCTCACTGCAACCTCTGACTCCCTGGTTCAAGTTATTCTCCTGCCTCAGCCTCCTGAGTAGCTGGGATTACAGGCAGGCACCACCACACCTAGCAATTTTTTTTTTTTTTTTTTGTATTTTTAGTAGAGACAGGGTTTCACCATGTTGGCTGGGATGGTCTCCATCTCCTGACCTTGTGATCTGCCCACATTAGCCTCCCAAAGTGCTGGGATTACAGGCCTGAGCCACTGCACCCATTCTAAACGATAAGAATTGTAACTAATTCTTATGGTTTATTGATAATATGTTGGGAATAGTCAGTAGGGATGAATTACTATGTTTATATTAACTTAATTTGACATTTTAGAACATCATTGCCAAATGTCGTCATTCATATCTGAGCAAATGCTTTAACTTTGCTTGCTTACTCTGTGCCTTAACTTTTGCCCTATGTAAATTACCAAATTGTTATGGTATTTTTAACCATTTTTAAATTGTTAAATAAAAACATTGAAAATATGTTTGTGGGTGAATATTTAAAATGGTATAACAAAAATATAAGATGGTAATTTATTACCATTTTAGTTCATATTTATCTAAACTGGCCAAGCCAAAATAATGATATTTAGTTTTCCTGAATGTTTCAGGTATAAAGTGATCAAGGCGATTGATACTAAACTAAAACACAGAGTGGTATGTTTAAAATTCTTTTGTGAAATACCTTAATTTTTTTTGTTTGCTCTGTGATCCGTATGTGCAAAAACATAATTATAGTAGAATGAAAAGAAATAGACAATTCATTCATCTAAATTTCATTTGAAATCCTCATCTAATTATGTCAAGTGTGTTAATACCTATGAAAGTAATAGCTAATATAGATACTTCTGTTGATCCTTTGGATAAATGGTGGGGTTTGTCGTAGAGGCAGAGTTGTCACCATAAAATAACCATATCTACAACCAATATCAGATAAGTAACTTTATTTCTAGGGTTTAATTTTATTTTTATTTTTATTTTTATTTTTTTGAGATGGAGTTTTGCTCTTGTTGCCCAGGCTGAAGTGCAATGCGGCTCAACACATTATTCGCCCCCTGGGTTCAAGCAATTCTCCTGCCTCAGTCTCCTGAGTAGCTGGGATTACAGGCCTGAGCCACCATACCCTGCTAATTTTGTATTTTTAGTAGAGACTGTTTTCTTGTTGGTTGGGCTGGTCTCGAACTCCTGACCTCAGATCATCTCTCCACCTTGGCCTCCCAAAGTGCTGGGATTATAGGCGTGAGCCACTGTGCCCGGCCAGGGTGTACCTTATATATCCAAATTAGTCTTTGTACTTTACTCTTAAAAATTACGTGTGGAGAAGAATACTGTATTCTGTTAAATATACATCAATTAGTAAAATTCTATATATAGCTATATATTTGACACTACCTATATGACAGTGCTGAATGAAAACTCTACACTTCTCAATTTTATGTGTATATTTTATTCAAAAGGTTTTCAGCTTAAATTGTTTCTCAAAATGCACTGAACTTCTATTATGGCCAAGATACTCAGCAAGATTCTGTATACAGAAAAGTGAATAATAGAAAGTGTGTATTTGTATAAATCACTGTATTTCTTGATTCTACCTCATTTCTGGTTCCTTTGATTTTCTCCCTGGCCTTGGTCTCCATGGTTCTTATCTTCACAATCTGGGTGGTACTTCCTCTTCTATTTGCTTCTCAACCTCATCTGAAGAAGACAGTGGAGACCAGGAATGTAGGCCTTCATGGGTTCTGGGTAGTTTTATAGGGTTGGTTTTTATCTATATCAGTTAGAGAGCCTAATGGTCCATTAAATTCTGAGTATCTACAGGCTCTTTAGTCCTGAATAATGTTTTCTTTTATAATGTATATTAAACCTGTTATTATTTTTATAAAAAACTTTTTAATGGGCTAGAAGAAAATGAAATATATTCTTTAGATTTACTATAGTTCTTTGTTGTTTAATCTTTCATTTCACTTCCAGTTGAATTATGGATATATTGCATCTTTTTTTTCCCCTGAGTTATAGTCTTGCTCTGTTGCCCAGACTGGAATACCAGTCAGTGGTTCAGTGATCACAACTCACAGTAGCCTCAAGCTCATAGGCACGAGAGATCCCCCACCCCAGCCTCCTCAGTAGCCGGGACTACAGACATGTGCTGCCATATCTGGCCTGTTTTTTTCACTTTTTATTTTTTGTTCAGACATGGTCTCACTGTTATCCAGACTTGTTTCAAACTTCTGAACCCAAACAGTCCTCCCACTGTGGCCTGCTAAAATGCTGGGATTACAATCATGAGCCACCATACCTGGCCAGTTGTATTTCATTTTTGTGCCTTTTGTGAGAGAACCACAAGTTAAGTCCCTTTTATCCGGTGGCGTATTGTTCAGAAGAAAGGATTCAGTAAGTCCCAACGATATCATTTGTGGTTTTGCTCTGAAACAACTTGATAGAGTTGCAGTTACTTAGCAGTGAATGGGACAGTTTTACCATTTATTCAATCCTTGCTGCAAGTCTGAGTTCAGTTGTCCTTGTCACTCAGAGCTCTTCTCAGTTTTATATGCCAGTTCGCCTTGATAAGTGGATGCATCTTCTAACTATGCCAGACCTTGCAATGCTTGTACCCTCACTATCTCTATTATTTATCTGTCCTAACTCACTATTTTCTGATCTGTTTGTGTGCGTGTGTGTGTGTGTGTGTGTGTGTGTGTGTGTGTGTGTGAGACAGTTTGCCAGATTCAACTGATAGGAACCAACCTATGCTTTTTTCAGCCTTTTCCACTGGGACTCCCAAGATCATTAAGTACATACATTTTTCTTCCAAGTTATTACAGGTGTCAATTGTACCAAATAGTTTAGAACATGGATTCCATGTTCCCAGCCCTTCCTAGGAGTTTCCTTGCCATACCATCCACAGACCCTAAGTCAGTGTCCCATGTATTTAAAAAAAATTGTTATGATATCATTTGACTTATTAGTACCAATTTCTGGTGTGATGGACTGTGTTATACTGCAGTTATAAATAATTTTGAAGCCTTAGTGACTTACCAAGAAATATTTACTTATTGCTCTTTTTATATATCCATCATGGATTATCTGGGGCCTTTCTCTTTCTTTAAATCTGGACCTAGACTATTTGAACAGACGCTATCTATAACATTAGGGGTCATACTGCTGAAGGAAAATAAAGGAAGTGGAGACTCCTCACTATTCTTCGACGTTTTCTTCTAATATAGTTCACTACCATTTGCATGGAAATAGCTAGAGAAAGTGATATAGCCATAACTAACTTAAAGGGTGAAGGGAAATATGATTCAGCCATGTGTCCAGAAGGCAAAACAACCAGAAACATATGAACAACACTATAGAACACCACAAATGATAACAGCATTTAAAAGTCTCTCAGAAAAAAAAAAAAAAAAAAAAAAAGTCTCTCAGATGGATTTGTCTAAATATGGGATACTCACATGCTAAATTGTACTCTACTTATTCTGTCTCTTTACAATTCTCTTTTCATAAAAGGAGACATGCAATGAAATCCTCACTGTTGCAGGCACCATGCAAAGCAAAGGAAAAGTTAAACAACTGTTCCTCAAAAGAAATTTTGAATGTTAATAGAAAATAATTGATGTATTTTTTTGGTTTAAGGACAAAAATGCTAGAATTTTTAAGAATTGTTATTACTGCCAAAAGTTAATAGTGGTGAGTGCCATATGACGCTGAGTTGCTTGGTCTCTATAGTTTGAGATTCAGTTGTCGACTTTTTGGCTCAACTTTTGGTTAGTGATTTCACTTGAAGTTCTGTTAATTCTCTATTGTGTTTATATTAAAATATTAGTGTCTGAGAGAGCCATTTACTGTGTCTGCATCTCCTACTAAATTTTACTTGTTTTTAAGATCCCCCAAACTCATATTTATAGAAATACTATAGTTTACTATAATCATACTCATCTACTTTTTTGAGTATACAATTTTCAGAGCTCACATATAGTGAAACATTTAGATTTGGAAGGAGGTCGAACATGTCTACATCATGACAGGGTATTTCCTTACTTCTGAGGTCTGAGAACTACTTAAGTGAGATTATACTCAAAATTGTTCAGAGCCATGTTCCTTCATCATAGTCTGTTGTAGCTGATTGTATATCAGGGTTTTCATAAAATATATAGCACCTAGAAGGATATGGCAAATTATCACCCTCATCAGATATTATTTTCTTCCCAACCTTAAGTAGCTTACTTTTGTTTAACATTGCTTTTAAAAGTAGTAGCTGAAGGCACAGTATATTTTGTTCTCTGTTTCTGTTTCTGAAATATTCGGGTAATAGCTAGGCTCTTCTGTGTACTGCTCCTTTACTAAGCATTCAGTTTACAATGTTAATAGAGCATCTTCAAGAGGTGCAAGTGATATGTGCAATGCCATTTTAGTTCTTCATCTTCTTTTCCCCTCTGTATTACTTTTTGACTTAAAATATAACTATAATTATGGCCAATATTCCTAAATTATTCTCAGGTCCAGAGTCATAGTCTAAAAAAACTACATTATTGCATAGATAACAACAGTACTAAAAATACAATACAAGTAATAAAGCTTTTTTTTTTCTTTCTTTCTTTCTTTTTTTTTTTTCTCTACAGAGTCTCACTTTGTTTCCCTAGCTGAAATGCAGTGGCAAGATCTTGGCACACTAATAACTTCCTGCTCCTGAGTTCAAGCGATTCTCATGCCTCAGGCACCCAAGTAGCTGGAATTATAGGCATGTGCCACCACACTCAGCTAGTTTTTGTATCTTTAGTAGAGGTGGGTTTTGCCATGTTGACCAGGCTGGTCAGGAACTCCTGGCCTCAAGTGATCCACTCACTTCAGAATCCGAAAGTGCTGAGATTATTGGTGGTCACCATGCCCAGCCACAATTAAGTTTCTTTGAATGTATTATAAAATGTGTTTTAACACATTGCCTATACTCAAACGTAAGAATTAGAAAAATACACTAATATCATTATGCTAAAATATGACTACTTATGTCAGAATATCATGCAAAATTGTATTACTTAAAAGAAATGATGTCCAAATTAGAACTTTTTAAAGCAGTATGTATTTACATATTGTGGCATTTCACAATACATCATGCTTTAAAACAAGTTGGTACTTAAACATGTGCCTATAATATATTCTAAATCAGGTGAGAGACTTCCGTAGCTTTCAATATGATTTATTCAAAATGTTGGCCAGGTGCAGTGGCTTACACCTGTAATCCCAGTACTTTGGGAGGCCGAGGTGGGCAGATCACCTGTGGTTGGGAGTTTGAGACCACCCTGACCAACATGGAGAAACCTCGTGTCTACTAAAAATACAAAACTAACCAGGCTTGGTGACACATGCCTGTAATCCCAGCTACTCGGGAGGCTGAGACAGGAGAATCGCTTGAACCCAGGTGGCAGAGGTTGGGGTGAGCCACGATCGCACCATTGCACTCCAGCCTGGGCAACAAGAGCAAAACTCCATCTCAAAACAACAACAACAACAACAATATGTTGAAAGGGTAAGAGTGAGGTTTTTTTTTTTTAGTTGTTTCCAAATTCAGATGATATCCTTTGAAAGCAATTGTCACTTTATTTTTTTTTCTGTGTTGTGATTCTTCTTAGTGTTCTTTGTATGAATGACTTCTGTCCTTTCCCATAGTGAGTGTAAGATATTAGCAGGAAAGTGACGCTATGGATTTATGTTGGTGGACATGGGAAGAACATTTGTAACACTGTTTTATTTGACTCAGCTCACTCCAGATACCAGCTTTTTACCATCTCCTGTAGCATCTATATCTGCAGAACAGAGCAACTCATGTCTTTTGTCCTACTTTCAAGCTCTGATCAGGGCATATCAAAAAGCAAGTTCTGGCTCATGCTAGTTCCTTATCTTGGGAACAGCTGCAGTTCACATTCCCTAAGTGTGAACAAGCACAGATGTCTTCATTGATTGTAAAGCTGAAATGTGGGGGAAAAAAATGTCCCTTACTAGTATACCTTGAGTTGGCCCAGACATTCCAATCTCTCCAGTTTATTCTGCAAACCACCATTGCAGTACTTTTAAACCTTGATATGATAGTAAAAACAAGACAAAGTCAGGAGTTTCAGGGACAGATACATGTATTTGACATGTCTTTTTTCCACCTCATTTTCATTATCTGTTAATTGAATATGAATACAATAGTCATAGTTCCCCAATCTTAAGCTACATCTCTATTTAGTATATTTATTTGGCTACTAATTGGTAGGAGTCAGTGATAACTGGAAGAGTTGTTAGTGAACTCTCCCTACTGTGAACTACATGAATATAAGGGTTGCATCATTTTTAACGTTATAATCACCTTCTCAAATCCCTAGCAATATTACAGAGAGTGACCCATATATACCACCATTATGTTCTAACAAGCAGTGACATATTCACAATAAATAGTGTATGCTGATTTGAAAATAGACAATACTTAAAACATAATTTTATAACTAAACATCTGACACCAAAATAGATAGTTTTTGCTTCAATATATGACTGACACTTAATTTGACATTGTGGAAGCCAACCTAGGTAAGGTAAAATAACCCTTTAATGTAGTCATTGAAGTAATTTTTTGTCATCCATTTTCATCATTTTGTTCATACTATGGTATTTTAATGATAAATAATACTTACATAATGCAGTCAGATGAATGGTGGTCACCCCAGAAGATACGGCCATATCTGGATTCTCTAAACCTGTGAATCTTATTTTGAAAAAGGATCTCTGCTATGTAATTGAATGTAAGATTTTGATATGAAGAGACAATCCTGGATTCTCTGGGTGGCCTCTAAATTCAGACAAGTGTCTTTAGAATAAAAAGCCTGAAGTTTTCTTTTCTTGTTGAGTCTCTGCCGGGTTTTGGTATCAGGATGATGTTTGTCTCATAAAATGATTTGGGAAGGATTCCCTCTTTTTGGATTATTTGGAATAGTTTCAGAAGGAATGGTACCAGCTCCTCTTTGTATGTCTGGTAGAATTCGGCTTTGAACCCATCTGGAGCTGGGCTTTTTTTGGGTGGTAGGCTCTTAATTGCTGCCTCAACTTCAGACCTTGTTATTGGTCTATTCAGAGTTTTGACTTCTTCCTGGTTTAGGCTTGGGAGGATGTAGGTGTCCAGAAATTTATCCATTTCTTCCAGGTTTACTAGTTTATGTGCATAGAGTTGTTTGTAATAATCTCTGATGATGGTTTGCATTTCTGTGGAATCTGTGGTGATATCCCCTTTATCGTTTTTTATTGCATCAATTTGGTTATTCTCTCTTTTCTTTTTTATTAATCTGGCTAGTGGTCTATTTTGTTGATCTTTTCAAAAAACCAGTTCCTGGATTTATTGATTTTTTGAAGGGTTTTTTGTGTCTCTACCTCCTTCAGTTCTGCTCTGATCTTAGTTATTTCTTGTCTTCTGCTAGGCTTTGAGTTTTTTTGATCTTGCTCCTCTAGCTCTTTCAATTTTGATCCTAGGGTTTCAATTTTAGATCTCTCCTTGCTTCTCATGTGGGCACTTATTGCTATATATTTTCCTCTAGAGACTTCTTTAAATGTGTCCCAGAGATTCTGGTATGTTGTGTCTTCGTTCTCGTTGGTTTTGAAGAACATCTTTATTTCTGCCTTCATTTCATTGTTTATCCAGTCAACATTCAAGAACCGGTTGTTCAGTTTCCATGAAGCTGTGCGGTTCTGAGTTAGTTTCTGCATTCTGAGTTCTAACTCGATTGCACTGTGGTCTGAGAGACTGTTTGTTATGATTTCCGTTCTTTTGCATTTGCTGAGGAGTGATTTATTGCCAATTATGTGGTCGATTTTAGAGTAGGTGTGATGTGGTGCTGGAGACAACAGATGCTGGAGAGGATGTGGAGAAACAGGAACACTTTTACACTGTTGATAGGAGTGTAAATTAGTTCAACCATTGTGGAAGACAGTGTGGCGATTCCTCAATGACCTAGAAATAGAAATCCCATTTGACCCAGCAATCCCATTACTGGGTATATATCCAAAGGATTATAAATCATTCTCTTATAAGGACACAGCCACACAAATGTTCATTGCAGCACTGTTTACAATAGCAAAGACCTGGAACCAACTCAAATGCCCATCGATGATAGACTCGACAGGGAAAATGTGGTACATATATACCATGGAATATTATGCAGCCATCAAAAACGATGAGTTTGTGTCCTTTGTAGGGACATGGATGAACCTGGAAACCATCATTCTCAGCAAACTGACACAAGAGCAGAAAATCAAACCGCATGTTCTCACTCATAGGTGGGTGTTGAACAATGAGAACACATGGATATAGGGAGGGGAGCACTACACACTGGGGTCCGTTGGTGGGATATGGAGGAGGGATGGGGGGGTGGGGAGGTGGGGAGAGATAGCATGGGGAGAAATGCCAGATATAGGTGAGGGGGAGGAAGGCAGCAAATCACACTGCCATGTGTGTACCTATGCAACAATCTTGCATGTTCTTCACATGTACCCCAAAATCTAAAATGCAAGAAAAAAATAAAAAAAATAAAAAAAATAATTTTTTTTTTTCATTTCACACACACACACACAAAATAGAATAAAAAGGTGGAGGGGGATTTGAGACAGACAGAAAAGAAGGAGGCAGTGGAACTACAGAGTCAGAGTTGGAGTGAGGCAACCGCAAATCAAGGCTTGCTGAGGGCCACCAGAAACTGCAGGAGGCAAATAACAGACTTACCCCTAACGCTTCAGAGGGAGTGTGCCCTGCTAAAATTTGGACTTCCAGCCTGCAGAACTGTGAGAAAATACATTTTTGTTCTTTTAAGCCCCCACGTTTGTGGTAACTTAGTTTGAAATCTTCAGAAGATGCATACAGATGTGTTAATATCTCTAGTTCTTGGCGTCTGTTTCTGAAGATTAAGCATGATTTTTCACAAATAACCTTGATGCATTTTGCTTTCTTTATAGAATACAAGAAGGAAATTAATATACAAACTACCCAGGAAAAACATCTAATTGCAACAGTTGATAGATATTTTATTTTGCTTTCTGTCCATTCACATATAATGTAGGATAAATATTAAGGTAGTTTTTAAATTCACAGTTTTCAAATTTTGTATACTCTAAGGGAAAGATTAAATAGTTTGAAAATATGTGTGCAGAAGTATATAAAATATATATAAATGGCTGTGGATATGCATGTACACATATCTCTGAAAATATTTTAACTATCATTATATCAATATTTAGTTGTATATCAGTATATCAGTGTTTAGTTGTATCAGTATATCAATATTTCACACATTTAGTTGTATGGTGAAGAATACATTACTATTATTTATTAAACTCAATTCCTTAATTATTAAAATTTGCTCCTTTAGTATAAATAAATCTAAAATATTCACAAACTCATGTCTTACAAAGATTTTGTTGTTGGAAATGTTCTGGTAATTTCTATAAGAAAACATTCATGAACAATTGTATAATTTGCTCACTAAAGATGATGGTGTCTCCATGAATTTAGAATGTAAAATTGTCATGGTGGTTTCTAAGATTTATCCAGAGTTTCTGTTTCAAGAGTATTTTTTATAGCTAGAATAAGTTTTCAAGTTAATATTTAAAAAGTAATTAAAGTAATATAAAAATCTATTTTTAAAATTATTATAATTGGTATAATGTTATTGCTTTGTATTAATTGTATATGCCATATAGTAATAAGTATAAAAAACAAGGCAACCTGAAAAATAAATGACAGTGGTAATTTAAACACAGTTTTGTGGGATATAAAGACAAATAGTTGCATCCTCCTAGGCGTTGAAGCTAAACATTTCTATTTTGGTAATGTTGGCTACAACATCTGAAAATGCACATCAGGGCCTCTGGGCAAAGCAAACACTTCCTGTAAACCATACCTTCAGTAAATTATTCTTGGTGAAAATAAAACCATTAACAGAAACATGATAATCTTTTCCTTTTGGACTTTAATAAATCTCCTTACTGATTCTAACAAATGAAGTATATTATAAAATATGAAATCAAAATAAATCTTAAAAATCATCTGATATTGTAATTTCTTCAGTCTAAGCCTCATTCAGCTCTTTCTCTTAGGATCACAAGGGTCCAGAATCTCGTACCCCAATTTACGGCTGTTATTTTACACAGAAGTGGCCATTAAGAGCTTATTCTTAGGTTTTCTTTTCTGTCCCTTTTGTTCAGACCACCATAAAGAAAATCCTGGAAAACCACTTTATCTATTTTTCAACACTTTTAATATGCTACAATTCCTGAATCCACAGGCTAGTTTTCAAATGTGAACACTAATAATATTTGAGGAGTCAAATTAATTCATTGATAAAAATCACACTGCTATGAGGCCAGAGCCTAAGAGTTACTCTGAGAAAGCTTATAGTATGCAGCAACAAGACATATAATGTAATTTCTTAAGTTAATCCTTATTTGACGTGCCACTCACTATGAAGTACTCTATATTTTTAAAATTGGCTAATTATCTATAGTTCAGGGGGCAAAGACTCTCCATTCAGCAAACTATAGTTTCCTAAACAATAAATACCTTCCCAGTATTGTACATTTTTGTAACCTTGACTTTTTTATCATGATAAAATTAGAAGACATAACATTTCATAATTTCAACACTTAAAATGTGTTTGCAAAAATGGTTTTCAAGTTTTTTTTTTTTTTGGCTAGAAATTTTGTAATATTGCTACAGGTACTTGTAAACAAACTTGATACGATGTAACAACACACTTCTGCTTATTTCCTGTAGATTCTTCTTCTATCCGGAGACACATATTTGTTGATATTTGTTGTCTGGTGTCTCCTTTAATGAGGTTAACAGCTATTGGCGATCTGTGCTAGGTCAATTAATCCACAGGCAGTTGGAAATAGTCCTGTTTTAATGCCACGATTCTTTTCTCATGTATTAGCAGACATAATTATAAAAAAATCCTCTTATAAGTGGTATGGTTGCGAGTGATGTCAGAAAGGCAGGATAAATGTTTGATTTTTCCCATCAGTTAATATATTCTAAAATAAAGTTTTGCATTCCTCACACCTTCATTAGTAATTAATAGTTTTTATAAACATAATTATTAACAGTTAGGTATGAGCATATTTGATGTATTCCAGTTCACTTCAGATGTCTCATTCATGCTCAAATTTTCTCCTCCTTTACTCAGGAAGGCTCTTAAATTTAGCAAAATTCTTTTGACACTGCTCTGGCAGTCTTGTGGACAGCCTCCAGACTGTCTAGCATGACAAGGTGTCCCAGGCCTAGGTTGTATATCTTCTGCCCCTGAACACCGTAAATTGGGTTCTAGGTATGATCATTAGTACTGAACTGATCTTTGTTTCCAGACATTTTAGAGAAAAGAGCCAGAAAAATAATAGATACATGGAAGATGAAAGATAGATATAGATAAATACATAGATAGATGAAGGCAATAAATAATAAAATAAATTGAGAGTTCATCTGAGTGTTTTAAGTCAAATTCAGCCTTTAAGGAATTTTTCATAATCCATCATATTACAACTTGATCTCCTTTCTTCTGGTTTCCAGTGCTGGAAATAATTAAAGTAAAATTTGCTTTATTCCATGATGCACATAAAGCATTCTCAGTTAGCAATAGCAAAAACAATTAATATGAAAACTATAAACGTTTGTAGTTTTCTTGGGAGCTTTTCCTGTCCATAGACTATACCTTGCTATAAAAATATAGTCAAATTACTATTACTGAAAGTCACTTGGATAGTTTATGTGTGTGCACATGTGCATTTTTAATAACTTCAAATACATATTTAACTTCACTTTTAAAATTATTTGAATGTTTATTTTATTGTAATTATGTATTTTTTTATGGTTTTTGGGTCAGAAAGCAAAGTAAAGTGCATGTAATAAACTTGTATATTCACACATATCTATGTTGTATGCACTTTTCTTTTTTCCCTTATAGTACATGGATATAAAAAAAAATAAGTAAATGTAATGTACTTTTACTTATGTAGTAAAATACATAAAGTAAAAGTACATAAAATAAATTCCTCATTCATTCAGTTTTAGAGCTATGATTTTGTAGGTGTAGCATACTTTACTCAACCATATTTATGTAGACAGGAATTTTGGTTGTTACCAGATTTCAGGAGATCTCCCTCTATCACACAGAATGTTGTAATAATTAGCCCTGGTCATACATCTTCATAAAATTATTTTTGTCATTGTATATTTTTGTTATATTCCTAGTGGTAATTCTGCTGAGTCAAACAGTAATGATTAAGTTATTTTGTCACATGTGCCGAGTTACCATTCCTCGTGATTTTAACATTTATTTGTCTCACTGGAAATGTACGAAGGTTCATATTTAGCCGGTTCCTGTTTAGCAGAATATATTGTTAGGCTTTTGGTTTTTTTCCACTGGAAGAAGTGAGAAAATGGTATTTTTGTTTCTTTATTATTTTCATTTCATTTTCTATGAAGTTTTTGTGTTAATTTATCTGTTTTTATATGGTTATTGAAAATTTTGTCTATTTTTAGGTGCTCTTTATTAATCATATTAACTGATATTTCAGTTTTTATTATTTGTTTAGCTTATTTGACAATTTACTTGCAGTGACTTTTGCCATGTGAATTTTTAATGTAATCAAATGTAGCTAATTTCTCATTGTGTCTGGATTTTGAATTATAGTTTTAAAAGCTTTTTCTTCTCCCACTTTTAGAAAAAATGACCAAATTTTCCTCCGTGTATAGTTTTATACATCTACATTTCGATGTGGCCCTTTTAGAATTTACCCTGATGCACACAATATGATGAATTCACCCAATTTTATCATTTAGTGTTGTCTCTTTTTATTTAAGTATTTTTTTCCTCACTGATCTGCTATGCCATATTTCTATTTTGGCTCCTTGGTTTTTCCATCTATTCATGCACCAAAAACACATTATTTAAAATGTGTTTGGTATCTTTGGGACTTTTCCCCTTTTTGCTCATTTTTTTTTTCTTTTTCCAAGAGGTATTTTGTTTGTTTGTTTGTTTTTTTCTGGCTAGCAATTATTTGTATTTATTTGTTCTTTAAGATAACTTTCTACTATAGTCATGCAATTCAGGGGAATTGTGATTTTATTGGTATTGTTGTCATTGCTTAAATTAGATAGTAGAAAACTCAATATTGTTGTTTCTCAACTTTTTGGGTCTACTTTCATACTTTCTATGATCATTTTAAAAAATTCCAAGTCAAACTGTGTATTATGTCCCAACATTACACAATTAAAAATCAACATTTTGAAATATAAAATAAATAAAAATGATAAGGCATTCAGAATAACTTAATATTCTTACCAAATTTGTTCAAAACTATACACTCCAAACCAAAATCATTGCTGAGAGAAAGCCAGTGAATTTCAAATACATGGAGACACACATAGTGATCATAGATCAGAAGAGTCAGCAGTGTCAAGGTCTCAGTTTCCCAAAATTGATCTACACATTTCATTCAATCAAAATCTCTCTCTTTCCAAAAGTTAATATTTCCATTAATTAGATATCTTTGAATGCCTTTTTGTCATACAAGAGAAATCCTCCTCACTTTTAAATCAAAGACCTCTGTTCCCAAATGTCCTACACATGTCTTCCTTCATTTTTTTTCTTCTTCTTCTTACATTCATAGATTTAACTACAGACAAAGAAAGACAGACTAGGAAATCGAGTTAATGCATCTTGTTTAATTAAATTCTTAAGAAATGGAATATAGGAAAATGTAGAGAAACATAGGCATAAAAGCATGTCAACATTAGTACAGTTGACCTTTGAAATGTCAGGGGTCGCCATGTAGTAAAAAGCAAATCAATATATGATGCTGAAAGAAATAATGATCATGAAGGATTTAAAAATATTATTGCCACTGATACGAATGTTCTTCAAGCAATATTACTTTATACTAAAATAAATCCCCAGTAGAGATTCAAGTTGCTAACAACTGCATCTTGCTACATCACAGCCATTTAATTAATTACTCTATCAAATTTTTCAGGGTTTTTTACCATTTAAAAATAAGAAAACCTGTGACAATAATGAAGCAACAGCAGAATGAAGGGCTTTGAAGCCCATGCTAATATGAATTACAAATGATTTTTATAATGGATTCAATCAATATAACAAGAAAAACAAATATTTTAAATTGTGCTTACTTATGACTGTGTAACATCTTTCATGATCTTGAGCATTACTTCTGTGTTTTAAAATTGATTAGTTAATTTGAAATTGAGTATAAACAAAGAAAAACTTACTAAAATTTATGAGGTAAGCACAATGATGAAAACAGTCTTCATATCAATTCTGTTGTCCCATCAAAGTATGGGATATGTCTTACAACAAATTAAATGTTGATCAAAAAATTACAGATAAATATGCATACTTTTAATATAATAATACCTTTAGTTTTTTGTTGTTCTGCAAAATTTTATGCAGTGTATAAATCTGTATTCTACAAACAATAAAATGAAGCCAAAAAGAAGTAAGAGGATTATTGCAAAAGGAAAATAGGGATAGTAAAATATAACCAACACAAGAGAATGTAAAAATTAAAGATATATTCAGAAGAGATTTAGAATATCCAGTATGCATTTCATAATTCAGGACACTGAGTACAAAAAGATAAATAAATAAGATGATTATGTATAATCCATGGATTTAATAGTCTTGTAGAGAAGATAGGCAATGACTCAGGTAGAGTGTGATACATATAACAATACCACTGTACTTAAGGAGCTTGGTAAAATATTGAAGAGTGTGATTAAATTTGCCTGAGGGAAGAAGAAAGGCCAGTAAACCTTCACAGAGGAGCTGGCATGTAGACAGCAAAAATGGCAATATCTTTAAATAGCAGTTCTGCCTGGAAACTTTTGCAATAGAAAAGCACATTTTCTGACAGTTTTCACAAGTAACAATGGCTAAAGTGAGAATATGAATTTAATAATTTCTATCACAATATGGTGTTGTAAAAACATTAAAAGGTAAGATTTTAGAATATGTGTTTATATCAAATAATTTATAATATTGGTTACTGAATAAAATGTTTTTAAATATTGTAGTTTATACAAATATGTATACTTTAGGAAAATACACTATTTCCATTGGTATTATCACAGCCTTACTTTAGTTTATATCCAGGATTTTTTATTTGGTTTTCATTTGTTTTTATAGCAGGAATTATAAAATGTTATAAAGGGAAAATTGTCTTTCTGACATGAATTTTGATTTGATTCTCCTGATAATATGTTTAGGTCTTCTGCAGTGTGCATGAATAATCTATAAGTACTGAAATTACTATAAGGACTGAAATTACTTGGGTGTATTAGCCAGCATTCTGCACAGAAACAGAAACAACATATACACAATTAATATATTTGTCTGTGTGTGTGTGTGTGTGTGTGTGTGTGTGAGTGTGATTATATAAAATAATTATAGGATATATATATTTATATATGTGATTATATAAAATATTTGTGTGTGTGTGTGTATGTGTATGTTTTTTTAATTCAGCACCATTTAATGTATTAACAAACAGCTTTAAAAAAATAAGAACTTCCCAGTTTCTTAAGAGCAATACATTTAAAACATTCACAAGATTTCATGTGCAAAATATACATTATTCATGCAATGTGTTTTAAGTTTTCCTTGGACAACACCAAAAACACAGTACTTAAATTGTACGTTTTAACAAAAGGAACATGAACTATCATTTTGACACAAAGACATGTTTAAAAAAATAAACCCAGTGTGGAACTTCTCCAGCACCAGTGGACTTTCTTAAATCTCGTACCCTGTCCCACTCCGGAACTCATACAGCTGCCTTCTTTCTCCTCCAACACATGACACTCCTTACCTCTGCAGTTCTTAGTCCCAGCTGGCATTTCAACAAAACTGTAAATATTTAGAGGTGTGTCACTAAATGAGAATTTAAAAAAAAAAAAAAAAAAAAAAAGACAATTTATTTGTTGAATTTTAAAAGAAGGGGCTAAAATTAGTTGAAATTTAGTGTAGAAGGAAAATTGTAGAGGATATAATTCGTTTTATTATGATTTATCTTTTTTTTTTTTTTTTTTTTTTTTTTTTTTGAGACAGGGTCTTGCTCTTTCCCACAGGCTGGAGTGTAGTGGTATACTCATGAGTCACCAAAGTCTCAAATTTCTGAACTCTGTATATATACACACACACAAACATGCACATTCACACACCTAAGTATTTTATATAATCACATATATATCCTATTGATATATATTCATATATTTTATACATTATGTCCTGAGAAATAGAACCAATATATAATCAATAGAATCTATCTATACTCTATGTAGATAATATATGTTTTTGATGTGTGTGTACATATGTGCTAGTGTATATATAATGTATGTATATACATTTATTAAATATATGTTGATATGTTTTGAAATACCCTGTTTATATAGGATATTTGAGTAATTTAGGATGATTTTTCATTTTCTAAATAATATATAGGGTAATATAGGATGAATCATATATAGGATATATTTAAGATGAAAAGCCAGTGCTGTGAGTCCAGTCTGAATCTGAAGACCTGAGAACCGGGAGCACTGAGGGTGGGATAAGTTCTACCTTCCAGCTCAGGCATTCAGACCGAGAGAGTGCCAATCCTACCTGCCTCCCGTTTTCTTCCATTCAGGCTCTCAATGGATTGTAGGTTGCTCAGCCACATTAGGCAGGTCCATGTGCTTAATTTACTCAGCACACCAATTGAAATGCTAATCTTTTCTACAAACAACTATAGAAACATACTAAGAAACTATGATTGATCAGGTATCTGGGCATCCTGTGTTCAGTCAAGTTAACACATAAACTTAATCATCACAGAGAATCCCTGCTTAATTATTATGACCTTATAAATGAAGCCTTTCTCAAACTTTTTTAGGAACTGCTGTAAGAAGTATTCATAAGTACTTAAGTTGTCATAGTTATTAATAGTTCTGAGAATTCCCCTAGATTTCCCAGTATATTTAGTTGATATTCAAATTTTTGTGTAAAAGTTGACCTGAAATATAATTAGGAAATTAACAGAATTAGAAAATAATTATAACCTGGGAATTATTCTTTCATTAGAAAAAGTGTCAGTCTCAAGCTATATATCTCAACCATATTTAATATAATTATTTATTTTTCTGGTAAGGCATGTCTAAGCCACACTTGTATTTCCAAAAGAATATTCGGCTCTTTCAGTGACAATTACTAACATCTCTTTCCAGATTTAATGCTTATAGGATCTTAGTTCAAATAAAAGAATCATATATATGTGGTTCTATTTCTGGACTATTATGTTCCATGAATCTATATTTCTATCATGATTACAGCACTAAATTGTCTTAATATTTGTAATTTTGTATAAAACCTTGAAATAAGGTAATGCACACTCTTGTTCTTTTTAAAATAGAAATATTTTGTCTTCTTTTTCCATATAAATTTAGAATTTTCTTGGCAATTTTCTAAAAAAAAAAAAAGTCTGCAGGTAATTTCTGGGTAATTAAATTGAATCTATAGATCAATTTAGAGATAATTGATATGTTAGTAATATAGATTTTTCCAATTGAAGGTCATGTAATATTTCTCAATTTATTTAGATATATTTTGACTTCAGGAACTTTTTCTACTTTTTAATTTTACTTTAAGTTCCAGGATACATTTGCAGAATGTGCGGGTTTGTTATGTAAGTATACAAGTGCCATGGTGGTTTGCTGCACGTATCAACCCATCATCTAGGTTTTAAGCCCCACATGCATTAAGTATTTGTCTTCATGCTCTCCCTCTTCTTACCCCCAAACCCCCAGCAGGCTCTGTGTGTGTTGTTCTCCTCCCTGCATCCATGTGTCCCCATTGTTCAAATCCCAGTTATAAGTGAGAAAATGTGGTATGTGGTTTTCTGTTCCTGTGTTAGTTTGCTGAGAATGATGGCTTCCAGCTTCATCCATGTCTCTGCAAAGGACATGATTTCATTCTTTTTTTTATGGCTGTATTCTATTCCATGGTGTATATGTGCCACATTTTCTTTATCTAGTCTATCTTTGAAGGCATTTGGGTTAGTTCCAAGTTCCAATTTGCTATTGCAAATAATGCTGCAACAAACATCCTTGTGCATGTTTCTTAATAGTAGAATGATTTATAATCCTTTGGGTATATACTCAGTAATGGAATTGCTAGTTTAAATAGTGTTTCTGGTTCTAGATACTTGAGGAATCACCACACTGTCTTCCACAATGTTTGAACTAATTTACACTCCCACCAACAGTGTGAAAGCATTCCTATTTCTCCATAGCCTTCTATTTTTAAGTGTTCGGGTTCCTCATATATTATTTGAAATTTCTTTCTAAATATTTTGTGTTTTTATTACTGTAAATGGTATTGCTTTTATAGCAAAGACATTTTTCCTTGTGGATATAGAAATGCAATTAATTATTGCATACTGACCAGTACCTTGCAAATGTATTTACTTACTCTTATGTATTTTTTAAAAAATATAAATTCTGTGATTTGGTTACAAGTTATCTTTTAATTAGTTTTACTTCCTGCCAAGATTTGTAGTTTTTTCTTTGTTTTCTTGCCTAGTCTACTGCCTAGGGATTCCAGGAAAATTATGAATAGAGGTAATGAGAACAGATATCCTTGTCCTTTTCCTGTTTTCAAGAAGAAAATACACAAATTTTCACTTTCAATACAAGGTTAAATGTAGATTTTTAAAAAGAGATTCTTGGTAAGATTGGGGATTTTTATTTATTTATTTATTTTTTTTTTTTGAAATGGAGTTTTACTCTTGTTGCTCAAGCTGTAGTGCAGTGGTGTAATCTTGGCTCACTGCAATCTTAGCCTCTCAGGTTCAAGGGATCTGAGTGGCTGGGATTACAGGCACACACCACCATATCCAGCTGATTTTTTGTATTCTTAATAGAAATGGGGTTTCACCACGTAAGCCAGGCTCATCTCAAACTCCTGACCTTAGGTGCTATGCCTGCCTTGGCCCAGTTTGCTTAAATATTTTCTTATTACTTGATGTTGAATTTTGTCAGATTTTGGAGGCATCTATCTTTATGATCATATAGTTTTTATATTTTATTTTATAAATGTGATAACTTCCATTGTTTGATTTCCATTCTTGGGGTAAACCCAGCTTCATCATGATATATTCTGTGTTATATGTTGTGTTAGATTCATTTTTTCTCATGTTTTCTTTTGGATTTCTGTGTCTATATGAGTGACATTGTTTTCTGGTAATATATTTTCCTACATTTGTTATACAGATAATTATATTTTTATAAAATTAATTGGGAAATGCTCTCTGTTTATTTTATGACAAAGTTTATAGAAGTTTGACATTAGTTTTTCTTAAATGTATCATAAAATTTATGGGCTGTGTCATCTTGGCCAACTTTTCTTTGCAGGAAGATTTTTAAAATATGTATATATTTTAATACTGGTATGTTTGATTACTACTATTCTTGTGTCAGTGTCGTTGGGTTTTGTTTTTCAAGGAAACTAAAGTGATTTAATTTGTATCTTTATTTTTCAGTGTTACTGGTTAAATCAATTTTAAAAAAAAACACTTGTTCATTATCTATTTTGAATGTGATTCTTTTTGTTTAGATAATTTAACCTAGAGGATTTAGTCATCTTACTCTTATTTAGACTTGTTTATGTTCTAGAATATTATGTATCTCAGATAATATTTAACATATATTTGAAAAGATTATCTGTTCAGTAATTGTTGATTGTAGTATATTATTAATATTTATTAGGTAAAGTTTGGTAATAGCTTCATTCACATATTCTAAATTCCTACCTATTTTAGCCTTCCTGTTTTACTTTCTCTGAGTGGAATGGTATAGCCTCTAACTATAACTGTTGATTGATTCTTTTTTATTCTGTCAGGATTTCCTTTCAGTTCTTTAGGTATTTTGAAGCACTTTTAGTGGCATACACATACAGGATTTTTTGTCTTTCTTTTGAAATGATTCTTATTATTTTTAAATGACCCACTTTATATATAATCATGTTGTAATAAACTTAGGTTCTGATACAAATGGAGACATACAATCATCGTATGACTAGTGTTTGCATGATGTGTTATTTCCATGCTTATTTTTTAAAACCTGTTTCCATTCTTTTCTGGTTTGCATCATTTTTTATGTACTATCACCATTGTTCTTATTTGTTCTTTTGTGTATTAAGTGACTTTTTTTTTCTAGCTGCTTTCAATATTTTAATTTTTAGAAATATTATGATTTACCTCATTATTCTTCATTTATGTTTATCCTAATTAGAACCTACTGAGTTTTTTAATTATAGGGTTTTTTTTTTTTTTTTTTTTTTTTGAGACGGAGTTTCGCTCTTGTTACCCAGGCTGGAGTGCAATGGCGTGAACTTGGCTCACCACAACATCCGCCTCCTAGGTTCAGGCAATTCTCCTGCCTCAGCCTCTTGAGTAGCTGGGATTACAGGCACGCGCCACCATGCCCAGCTAATTTTTTGTGTTTTTAGTAGAGACGGGGTTTCACCATGTTGACCAGGATGGTCTCGATCTCTTGATCTTGTGATCCACCCGCCTCGGCCTCCCAAAGTGCTGGGATTACAGGCTTGAGCCACCGTGCCCGGCCTAATTATAGGTTTTTATTGCTTCATAAAATGTTGAAGTTTTCCGCTATATACTTCTTCATTTATTTTGTGTCCTCTCTTTTGGAACTCTTAATTCCATGTATGTTGGACTGGCTGATGTTTTTTCACAGTCAATGACTGATGCTTTACTCATTTATATTTTTCTCTCCTTGTTTCAGTTTGGATAATTTTAATGTCCTAAAGTTTACTTTTTTTTTTTTCCGCTTAAGCACAGCCAGTGAGCATTTAATTTAGATATTGTACTTACAGCTTTAAGTTTCTATTTTATTTTTTTCTATAGTTGCTATTTCTCTTTATCCTAATTTATATTTTCCTTCAAATCCTTGAATATGTGTGCTAATTCCATTTTATTTTTCATTTATATATATTTCTATGGACATGTTTTCTCTTGTTTGTATTTTCAGTAGTCTACTCTTTTTGCTATATGTTGGTCATCGTGATTATATATTGAGTTTCTAGATGTTGGTATTTTCCTTTAAAGCAGGTTGTATTTGTGGCAACAACTGAAATACTTGAGGCTTAAGATGATCTGCTTAAGCCCTGTTTTAAATTATTTTAGGGTAGACTTTGTGGAGCCAATACTCTAGAAGTAGCTTAGTTCTGCTTCAAAGTTCTGTGCTTTTTGAGATCTCTGCTGAATATTCCAGTTACTCAACAAATTACTCTACTCTGCTTTTGGGGAACTTGAAAATGTCTCAGCAATCTCAGTTCTTACAGTGTTTGAGTTTACCACTCTCCACTAGTTGTTCTTTCCTTCTCTAAGATTAGGTAAGTATTCAACCACAGATTCAGTGGGACACTTAGCTGAGTTCAGGAGCTCCTTCTATCCCCAGTATAGCCTCCACTCCTATAATATGCTGACATAAACTTTAGCCATCTTAACTCCTGAAAACGTGCTTATGTATCTTCATAGCACATGGGAACCACTGTGGTGTTCCCCCTCAGTGTTATGTCTACTAAATGTCTCCAGGAAGAAAGTCAGGGTGATTTATTTTCCCCCTTCTCTCAGGAATTAATATCCTGTACTTCCGGTTTCCCAGATGCGACAGTTATTTAGTTGTTTAGCTGACAAGGGATCATCTGGAGTCAATTATACCATCATGGCCAGCAATGGAAGGGTCATTATTATTATTATTATTATTTGTAGTAATGTATTAGTAATTGGGCACCTTTACAAAGCTCTTTCCTTTTCATCTGGGAGACAATTCCATTATCATTTTGTTTGACTCTTTCAGATCTTAGTTTAAATGTCATTTTCTTTTCATGAAGCTCTCTGGAATGTGCATGTCCACAAGTCTTCTTTATATGTTGTCAGTATTCTGTGCTTTCTTCATAGTACACTTACTGTACTAGACTGTTTATTTGCTCGTTGCCTTGTTTATATGCATAACTGAATTATGCACAAAATAAATATATAGAAAAGTATAATATAATAGAAAAATATGAAATATTGAGTAGCAAACGTGCATGTTTAAATTAAAGTTTGGAGGAGAAATAACTTCATTTTAAGTAGTGAAAGAAAATGTGACTTTTGTAGGGCATGGCTTAATGTGAGCCTTTTGGAATAGGAGGAAGCCACATTATAGTCATGGGTTGGGGGACCACATGAACAATGGCAGTTTTGTAAACATAGAAGTGAATGTTTGAATATAACTTGGGTCAATATATGAAGAATATTGAATGATGGAATGATGATAGAAAATTACATTCAGTCAATTAACGAATTTTACAGCAAGAGATTGGTAAGTTTAGATCATTCTGAAAGTATTTTAAAGGAAGAAGAGGCAGACTTAATTGGACAGCTTTTAAAGTAGCTAGGTCAACGTATGATAACCAAATAGAGTGTGGGAGAGAGAGAAGGGGCATGTTAAAAGTGTATTCTTAATTTTTATTTTTCTTGGTTAAATATATGATTAAGTTTATAAATGAGATGGAGAATATGTGATAATTAAAAAGAAAAGGCTTAGAGAAGAGGTCATATCAATTTTAGCATGTGAATTTAGAGATGCCTGCTGCTCATTCATGTATGTTGTCTGTTTGGCACTTAAATTATGGGTTTCCAGGATGTATAGGAGATAGAATAATAAGTTAGATGACATCATAAGGAAACAAATAACCCAATACATATGCGGGATTACATAGATAAAATGACATTTTATCTAGCATATCAATTACATAGGAAAGAAATACTGTTGTTGAATAAAAATTTTTATGAGCTTTGGTACACAATGCAGTGTGTGAATATTCTTTAATCATAATATGCACAATCCAACTATAAATATATTTTGGAGGCATTTAAGGAAATAGAATATGGATAGCATAGCATATGACATTTAAGAAGGATTTTAACTTAATTGGTTGTGAGGATTTCATAGTGGTTTCTTTAGAAAAGAGTTTTGTATTAGTTAAAGATGCATAAAGAACTTATAGATAAAATGTTATGGTATCTCATATTTGTTTTAAAATACTGTAGCAAAGAACAATAAAGGAAAGACACAAAACAAACTGACAACATTTTGATGATTATTCAAACATGAGTGTGATAGGTACATAGAAATGCTTTGTGCTACACTTTTCTTCTTGTGTGTATGTTTGACATTTCTGTGACATTAAAAATGGAATATGCCCAGAAAACTCTCTGATACGTGTATCGATAAAAGCTAAATATATGTGTGTGTATCATTATGTGCGTGTGTAGGATACTTTGAGTTACAATTTGCATTAAATGTCATTAGAATAGGATATAGAATTAGAAGGTCAAAAACAGACATCTTGGAGCCAGCAGTAATCAAGATAGTTGGGAAAATGTTAGACGTAGAAGCCATACCAACATCTGAAAAAGTAGTAGTGGCAGGGGTGGGCTTTTACTATGGTAATGAAAACTAAAATTATGAAGAAAGGGATGATGCAAGATGCAGCTTTGTTTTGGTAAAATCCAAAAAATATGGCAACTTTCATTTTGGGGAGCAAAAAATGGGGATAAATTCAATATTGCAACCAAGATTTTGTACTTGACTGACAGGAAGGATAAGTGACAATGCCATCAACCAAAATAAAAGAGAAAGAAGTGTAGCTTTGGGAAGAACTATGGTGAATATTGGTCTCATTGTAAGATACTATCCAAAATAAAAGTCACTTCAGAGAAACGTTTGCCATGTGAGCCCTCACAAAGGTCGGCGGTGGCACCCCATTATCTCTTTGTGCACTCTTAAATTTTGAGGCTGCATACTTCTACTATTGAAATGTTTTGGTTTAAACATGTTTTAAAATGTATTCATGTAAATGTTCTCATTTTAATAGCAGCTCATTACAATGTTAAAATTATTTATACGTGTGTCAAAGTCTTGTAGGTATTCCATTCTTTCTTTTTCCTTTTATTTAAACATAATACATGACACTCTGGTTTTGTGTTAGTTAACTTACGATTAATCATTACATCACTATGACTAGCTTAGTGCAGTTTAGTCTTTTTTATGTAAAATTTTCAACTCTTGGTTAAATAAATGACATTAATATTATAAAGTAATCTTGGAGTAAACACTGGCTTTAATATATTGTATGAGCTCTTTTTTCAAAATAATATCTTTAAATTGATAACAATTTAATAGAAACTGTGGTTATAAACAGCATATGCATATTGGTTTCAGATAATTTAAACACATGTTGTGTAATTGCAGCAAAATTTGATTTTATTATATTTTTACAAATTAATTGAGATACTGATTCTACTCTATACAACCATGGGAGCATGTTTTTCATCATAAGATTTTTCAAAATATCTTCATTGCCTGTGAAGATGCATAAAATACTAGCAAATACTTTGGAGACAAAAAAAAACTTAAAATAGTCTAAAACTAGTTAATCAGTAATTAATTTAATCTAGCATATGGAGCCACTATCAGAGCTGTTCATTTTCATCTGTATGGAAGGTTCGTCTTACTTTAGTTAAGTCTTCACTGGTGAATTTGTAGTAGTCAGTACTCTCTGCTTCATGCCCTTGGCTCAGTATATAGAAAAGATTCAGAGATAATCCCAATCCATATTCAAGCTCCACCAGTTCTCGAAGGCACTCATATACAAGAATGTCAAAATAAAAGATGTAGCATGCTTGTTATATAGTACTTCTGTCTCATTAGAATGAATGAATCATTTTTTCTTCTGTTTAGCAACAGAAATGCGGTAAATTCTGCATTATTCATGTTTGAATTCCAAAGTAATAAATTTATTTTGGACACATTCAAACATGGTTGATTATACAGTAATATATTCAAGAAGAACAACAATATTTTTCCATCAAATCATTCATAATAAATGTTTGCCTTACATATTTAGTCTGGCTATGCAGAGTATATAGGACAATACAAATGCAGTATATCTAGTCAGAAAAAAAGAATTGCTTGATAAGCCTATGAAAGTTATGTTCGTGTTTTGTTTGTTTGTATATAAAGAAAATCAAAATTTTAACTATGAAAATCAAGTGTAAATAGATAGATGGTAGGGATAGGTAGGTAGATAGATAATAGATAGATGATAGAGAGATAGGTAGTGTTAGAGGTAGCTTTAGTTATATACATCATATTCCTATGATGGTATTCTTTAGTGATGTTTTCTAGAAACAACAGAGAAAATGAGTTGAGAGCAACTGAACTTCATAAAGAAATTTCTTCCAGAAACCAGAATCATAATTGTATACCGAGCTGTGAACATAAACATAAACATAAATTACAATTACATATGTATCTCCCAACAAAGACAATGTAGACAATATGATCCAGGCTTGACTATAGAGATGGCATGTGTTCTAATAAAGTCTTAATATATTCTTATTCATAAGTTTCACCTCTGTTTTCTCCCATACTGAGCTAATAGCTCTTGTTTGTACAAAATCCAAATTATTATTGGTAAAAATTTCCAAGTTTCTGTACCCACAGGTTTTCAATTCATTGCAGAACAGCAGCTGTATTCCTACAGACTTTTTTCTTCACTTGTTTCTAATACCCTCTGTAAGATGCCTGCCACGTGTTCCTTATCCCCAAGGGTGACTTCACTATTCATCTGTGTGACTTCACTATTCACTCATGGCTGTATCTTTCACTCAACTGATATGTTACTTATTGTTGGATTAATAGAAAGAATTGTATTTTTTCCTCAATTTTGGCAGAAGAGCAATTCACTACTTGAACCCAAGCTAAAATAAACTTCCAGATTGTGTGTGAAAATGAACACTTTGTTATGTTCTATGCAATACCTTTGAACATATTTCCTTGGCTGCTGCATATGGGGTTACAGTGGTAACTATATTTGGCACACAATATTATAGATTACAGTAGTTCTATGCCTTAATGAAAATTCTGCTCTTCTACTTTTACAGATTATTTTGGAAGCAGATTCGTTGGTAGTTTTGAAGATCTCATTGTAGGGTTATGATCAAAAAGCAATTACATATATAAGACTTTAGAAAGTAATCCTATATCATCTTTGTAGATTGTCAAATAAATGAAGGGGAGGAATTAATTTAATTACACTCTACAGTGTATTCACTCCTATAGAATCTCCAGAGTGAGATTTTCCTTTATATAGATTCATCGTACATTAACACAAATCATAAAATATGCAAAGAGCAGCTGCCTATACTTGCAGGTGCAAGATAGAAATATTTACTACACAGTTTCTACTTGAACCAGGACAGGTGAAGTTTAGAAGGACCCACTCTAGGCAAAATCATTAAGTCTTTAAAACATTTTATTGTTGTTATTGTTCTGGTTTTATTTCTAGCCCAATCAGACATCCTTTTTGGAAAGTTATTTCTCCAGTTTCAGAAATGTAGACTTTAATATGCTTCTCATTCTTCCTAATATAAAATATGCTTGTATTTACTATCAGGGAGCCATTTAGGTGAAAGGTTCTGGACTCTGAAGTCAGTCTGGGCTTGAAACTCACTTTTGAAACTTATTAGCCATGTAATCTTTGGAAATTTAAATGTTTTTCCATATGCTTGCTTATTCTGAAATAGGTATTAAACTGTAGAAGGTGTATGTATCAAATACTGGCAAAACTTCCTTCTTGACTTAAGAATTAAATAAAATAATTAATTTAAAATAAATAACAGACTATATGGAATATGGAGTGTACTGAATGTAATTTAGGTGTCCTTTTTTATGTTAATCTGATTAGTTACATGAATACAGCTAAATGTGTATACATATGGAGCACACATAAAAATATGGTCCCATAAGATTATAATGGGTCTGAAATATTTGTATCACTTAGTGACAAAGTAGCCATGTTAACACCTTAGCACATTGCATTACTCACCTGTTTATGGTGATGCTGATGTAAACAAACCTACTGGGGTGCCAGTCATTTAAATATATAGCACATATGTTTACACATAGTACATAGACTTTGATGATGATAATAAATGATTCTGCTCCTGGCTTATCTAGTTATTACACTATACTTTTTACAGTAATTTAAGAGTGTATTCCTTCTACTTATAAAGGCGCAAACAGAATTGTAGAAGAACCTCAGACAAGTTCTTCAGGAGGTATTCCCAAAGAAGACATTGTCATCATAGGAGAGGATAGCTCCATGCATGTTGTTAACCCTGAATACCCTTCAGTGGGTGAGATGTGGAGGTGGAAGACAATGATGTTGTTGATACTGATTCTAAGTAGGCCTATGCTAATGGCTAATATGTGTATGCGTCTTAGTTTTTAACAAAAAAAGCTTAAAAAAGTATAAAAAGTAAAACAGTTGAAAGTAGATAAAATGTATAAGGATATAGAGAAAAAATATATTTGTGTAGATGTACAATGTGTGTTTTAAGCTATTATTACAAAAAGAGTCAAAAATTTGAAAAAATGAAAAAGGCAGTATAGTAATAAATTACAGTAAACTATTATTGAATAAATAAATATAGAGTTTTTGTGTCCTCTCCTAGTGAAATCAAGATACTTTATTTTCCTGGCATATTGATGTGTTAACCAGCCCAGAAGCTTCACTAAGCTAGAGGTCCACAGTCTTTACTAGAGTTTTATTACATTGGTATATGTGATTAAGTTATTGGCCACAGGACTGGACTCAGTCTTCAGCTTGCTTTCTTCTGTGGAGGTTTAGCTGTTTCAAAGTTCTAGTTTTCTAATCATGTCGTTGGTCCTTCTTATATGACCAGGCCCCATCCTGAAGCTAGGGGCCCACCATGGGTCAGTTCATTTGAATAAAATATAAGATGTGACCCAAGGAGCTCATGAATAACACAGGAACTCTTGTTATTTGGGAAATTCAAGGATTGAGAGTCTCCCTCCCAAGAATCAGGGACAATGGACAAATTATTTATTTGTGTTACATTGGAATTCGAATTCATGTCTATGAGGATAAGAAGTAGGTTGTTGTGTACAGTTTAGATAATTTTGGAATAATTTATTTCACAACATATAACAGTATGTAAAATAGTTTAAAATATTTTATTTCACGTCTGTTTCTTATTCATTCTGCATTATAGCTCTCAAAAATGATGAGGATTTTGACAGAAGGGATTTTCTAACTAGCATCTTGTCTCACTGAACCATTTGATAATACATTTAGAGATTATTACTTTGTTCATATTCCCATATTTAGATTCACCTTATAGTACTTTAAGAAAACTTGATTTTGCTACATCCAGTTATAGAAACAAATTCAAGAAAGAATTTACTTCACACAAGTATTTATCTGTAACACACATGAAATATAATTAAATTTTCACAAAATAAATTCTAAGATATGATTTCAAAACCACATTATGGAATGAATGACAACTCTCCCTGCAAGTTAAGAAAAATATTTTTCCTGTTAAATGCAAAAATAAAATGGGCCATGAGTTTGAGAAATATACATAAAACATAAAGATGGATGTTTGCTGATTCACCAGGTTGTAAATTTTCATGAGCAGTTGTGCTTAAAACTTTGTTTAAATACCAGTTTAGCAAATTACTAGCATAAAATATCACAATTTACATATGACTGCGGGCTGTTAAGAGAATGGAGTATATATAGATCAGCAGAAATTCTGTATGAAAAAGAAAGGTCCTCTCAAGTTCGTACACTTGGTCTCCACACATTTAGTGAAAATGTCCAAAGTATGCATTACTATATTCCAGTCTTACATTTGACATATGCACTTAAATGACTGCAGCCATGGAAAAGAAAAGAGAATTATTGATCATTATCAAAAATGATTGGCATGTATCATGGGTTAGACGAAAACCTGTAAAAAAAAAAACGAAAACCTGTCAGATTACCCAAAATCTTGGAAGCAATTAATTGTTATTTCTAAAAGTTGCCAACATCAGCACTGATCTGAAATATATCCGTTATTGGTGAAGAAACCAGATTGATGTTTAATCTCAAAAAATATCTTGAGTAGTGGTTTAAATTTGCCACTTAGAAGAAATTTGGCAGTTCCTGTGAGGAGATTAAACTGCTTTTATGAATAGATAAAAAATGGGAAGTCCCAATTGCTTACTCAGTCCTTGTGCTTAAAATAATGAAGAGACCAATTAGCATATTCTTTCATCCCTTTTTCTAAATAGTAATGTTGAAGCAAAAAGAGATGTTCATATAATCATGTATTTCTATCCTTGGTGTACACCATTGAATTAATGATGTCAGGAATACAGACTAAGGAAATAAATTCAGCAATTCCACTGAAGTAGCTTACGGTTCAGTAAAAAGAAAGATAAATGCATTGCATTCAGTGTTGACAGCCAAAATAGAGGTCAGTGATTACCTGTAGGAGAGAGCAGGATTGAAGTACTTCAAAGGCATTTTACTGAAAGAGGGGAGGCTCTAGAGGGATGTGGGAAGGTAGAAGAGAGATGAGAAGCTCTAGTGTTATCTAGAGTGCAGCTAGTCTGTGTGGCCTCCTCCTCTGCTATGTTGAATGTTTTTTAATTAATCAGCACTCTTACCTCTTGTTAACAATTTTGTTTGCTTTATTTTTCTTTGCTGAGGATATTATTTGTTGTTAGATTGAAAACATTGAATTGGCACACTCTTTTCTTTTTGCTATGCTTGCATCGCTTGATATAACATACACGAATTAAGCATTATTAATGCATTTAGGTCTTTTAAGAGTAGTTCTCTGTATGGTTACCAACATAATACTATAATAATAGTTTCTTGTTTGTTTGTATGTTTGTTTCTATTTGTTTACTGAGTGTCAGGAACTGTTCTCAGAATTTACATGTGTTATCTATGTAGTCATTACAAAAACCATAAGGAGCAATCACTATCATCATATTTTTCAGATAAACAAATTGAAGTGAGAAAAATTTAAGTAAATAAAAA
The DNA here is from genome assembly GCF_048565385.1 of Saimiri boliviensis. Classification (NCBI taxonomy): domain Eukaryota; kingdom Metazoa; phylum Chordata; class Mammalia; order Primates; family Cebidae; genus Saimiri; species Saimiri boliviensis. Next base: position 21,924,828 of record NC_133466.1, on the reverse strand, counting down.
AGTTTCACATTTAGTAAGGTGAGACTGAAATACAATCCTATTTTTCTTCTCCCAGAGTCAGTTCTAGCTAATAATTAGGACAGTGGGACCAGTTTGGGTTCTGATGCCCCCAGTTTTCTCCTGGCACTGTCTGTCTAGATTAGACTAATGCAGTGATTGAAAACTAATAATGATTCCTGGAATCACTGCAAGTAGACTTGGAAGTCTCAACCAACACCCCAGGACCCAGAAAAAAATCAATTTATATTTAGCAAGACTGGACAGCTGCCACCAGGTGGCACTAAATTCAATTAAAACTGGAAGGCTGCAGTAGCATCCCTGATCATCCTTGGCTGGGCAAGCTCAGCTTTATTTTTACAGTTCTGTAATATACAGAATTGAAATATTTACACTCCTATTGTCCTGTTATGACAGAGTTTTCTGCATTTTGATTTGAAGTTTAAAAAAATCCTGAAGATAATATATTATAATTTTCATGGATGATTACAAGTACCTTTTGGAAAAATGATAGAAGTTTGACCTTTTGAAACAGAATGTTAGATTTGCAAAAAAGTTGAAAAGCCATTAATTTTAAACATAAGTAATGACTGAATTACCTTTGCAGTATATTTGCAAAGGAGAACTGATGTTGCCTGACCTTTCTAGTGAGTAACATAACCCCCAGGGACTAACCTAGATACCTTTGGTCAGTTGACAGAAAGCAGTTATCAAATTGAGCCAAAATCTGAGTTTTCACAACTATTTTATTTTCCTACATAGTTCTAATTTTAGAAATATCATAAAATCAAATGTGGCAATTACAAATTAACTTTTCTTCATATATTTTTTAAAACTACTATGATTTACTTACTGAAGAAATACTAATTGAGTGATTATGCTATGCCTGGTGTTAGGGAACGAATAGTGGATCACAGAGATAAAACGTTACCACTGTAGGGTTTACTCTCATGTGAAGAAAAGAGTTGACAGATAAATAAATATAGTGACTATGGATACTGTTAGTTTGATACATGTAACATGTAAAGGATTAAGATAAATGTAACTACAAAAAATTATTGAATTTGTATCATATACCAGGCGCACTATCTTAAATACTCTTCATGCACCATTGTATTTAATTCTCACAATAGCCTTGTTAGTTAGCGTTTTGTTTTGGTCCACAACAATCCTTGATTTTGGTAATTCACTAGAAAACTCAGAGGACTCAGAAAAGCTTTTGTATTTATGGATCCTGTTCATTCAGCAAAAATTTACAGATCAAAAGGGCAAAGGGAAATGGCAGATGGGACAAATAGAAGCCAGGCATACATTTCTGAGTGTCTCCTACCAGTCTAATGACACTAGGACACACTTAATTTTACCCCAAATGATGTGTGACAGCACATGCACATATTCACTAGAGTAGTTCCTCTGAGTTTTGGTGTCCATAGTTTTATTGGAGTCCCTTATATAATGATTCAGCATCCTCTAGACTGATTCAGCTACTCACTCCAGCCTCTTTCCAGAGCAAAAACAGATGTTCACCTTAAATCACATGGTTTATCCAACTGGTACTCTGGCCAAAGGCCTCAGGCACACAAGTACTGGTGGTCAACATAAATACAGTGTGGCCAAGGCCTCAAGCATCCATAACCACTCTTATCAGGGAGAATATTTTAAGAAGTAGGTTGTCTCCGAAAGGCTGCCAATTCTTTTTTTGGAATGTGCAGAGTTTGGTAACCAGGGTTTGCTTATTCCACCTATCTGGCCAATGGCATACAGTCTCTTACAGTAAAACAATTATATTTTCCTGAATATTTATATTTATTTTAACATTTATATTTTAATCATATTTTTATTTCATCATAGAACAAATCAGTAAAAATTGCAGATGTATTTGTCATGCCTTCCCAAATGAATTGGCTGGGCACATACATAAGATATTATAGACATAAGTCATTACAATTTATTATTTCTGGGTTATAAGTCAGTTGGGGTCAAGAGCAAGCCTTTCTGCCTTGGTCACAGGCTTGTGCTAAGATTGATGGAATTTAGTTTGCGTATGCTATGAGACCTCTCACAAACTTTCCTGTCTAGTGTTGAGGCCATTCTCTAAGGGAATTTGGACCCACTCTGTGACGCCTATTGCTTTATTGCCCGAGAAGCCCATCGTCTTTCTCAGGGCTGCTTAATAGCTTTCCAGGTACCCAATACATGATTCTACCAAGAACACTTGGGCATTTAGGACATACAGCTTACTGTTTTGTACATTGTAACCTGGAGCTCTGTTAAGCATTTGGTCATCAACACTTACACAGTGATAAATTTCCCAGAAGTTGTAAACCATCATATTGTCTGATGGGCCAGTGGGGAGTAGTTTCTTCAAATATCTTTTCAAATGATATCATTTGTAATAGATAAAACTAGAAGAATAAGAGTAAGGAGATTCTTGCTAGAATTGCTAGAAGCCCACTCAGTCATTAAAAGTTATTGCAGAGCTTCGTCACATTGTGTGACCACATTGTCATGCAGAATGATGCCTCTAACTTTACCAGATTCGTATCTGAATTTGCTACATTCAAATAAAACTGCTCTCTTCCTGCGACATGGATTTCCAAGCAGTAATTTATCCTTCAATATATTGCATCTGTTTCTAAAAGTTTGTTTGGTGAAATAGAATCTTTCTAATCAGTCACAAAATTCAGACTTAAACTCCAGTTCATCAAATTGTATTGATAACCTGTATACAAATATTTAAATCTTTTACCATAACCTGGTAACTACCCTTGTCTAAGTATTACTTTAACTCCAAATGATACTAGGTTTGTTGTTTCATGTCTTTTCTCTTTCTTTTATGTGATTAACCTTTATAAATGGCTTTCTATATTTTTTGATTGGGTTTTTGGGGTAAGCTGTGAGTTATTTGTGTATGAGTGAGTGGGAGTTAAAATGAACATTCTTACATAGTTCACAGAGAGGACTGCCAATTTTTTCTCTTTCTTTTACTCTCCCCTTGAAATCTATTGTGCTTTATAATCAGATCTTTAAATTTTTCAGCCATGATTAACTGTAGATTTTGAAGAAAAAAAATCGAATACATGTGTTTACTTCCATATAATGATTTAGTCTTTGGTTTTAGTTTGAATAGCATAAAAGAGATATTATATTTATAATGTATTTTTTAAATTGTATAAGCTTGAACTTTAGGAAACAGAACAAGAAGAGCACATTAATCTAAAGTAAACATAATAAAACAAATCAATGACATTGAAAACAGGAAATTGAGAGAGAAAAATCTATGTTTAATAATATTATTAGATAACATTAATAAGGTTGGCAAGCTTCATTCCATCGAGGGTTCCTCAGAAAATAGAGAAAATGAACAGCTGATTGATATCAGAAATGAAAGTGGGGACATCACTACAGATCTTATGAACATTAATATAATAAAGGAATACTATAACAATTATCTGCTTATGAATTTGATAACCTCCACAAAATACACCAATTCCTTGAATGACACAATCTTTCAGAACTCATAAAAGAAGAAAGAGATTATCTGAATAGGCCCTTATTAAATAAATTGAATCTATATGTAATCCAAAATACAGAGTGCAAATCCCATGTGAGTTCATGGGTGAATTATACCAAACATTTAAGGAAGTGATTACACTAATTCTCCATAATCTCTTTCAAAGGACAGAAGCAGAGGGAATACATCCTAACTAATTATATGTGGTCAGCATTACCCTAATACCAAACTAGATTACACAGTCAATTAGACAAAGGTGCGGTAATACATTTATAATATGATACTTTCAGCCACTGTTGTGATTAATTGCCATGCATTAAACATTGGCTGAGAAATGACACTTGAAAATGATGATGGGATTATTACTATTTAAACGGGTTCTACACTGGAGGGTGATAAGGACTTGTAACATGTTTTCTTAAGGAACTATTCCAAATTACAAATAACTGTTCTTCAATGTTCAATAAAAGATGAAGCTTATAAAATTTAGAAAAAATAAAAGATAGTTAAGACTGGGTGCAGTGACTCATGCCTATAATCCCAACTCTTTGGGAGGCTTGAGGTGGGCAGATCCCAACCTGAGGTCAGGAGTTTCAGACCAGCCTGACCAACATGGAGAAACCCCATGTCTCCTAAAAATGCAAAAAAAAAATAGCCATGTGTGGCGGGGCATGCCTGTAATCCCAGCTACTCCGGAGGCTGAGGCAGGAGTATCCCTTGAACCCTGGAGTTGGAGGCTGTGGTGAGCTGAGATCATGCCATTGCACTCCAGCCTGGGGAACAACAGTGAAACTCCATCTTGGAAAAAAAAAAAAAAAAAAAAAAAAAAACTAGTTAAAACTAAACTGTAGTGAACACTCACCTTTGCCAGGTGCTGTTAGTAGGAGAATTTGCATGAATAATATTTAATCCCTCATTTATCTCTATTTGGTAGGTTATATTTTGTCTTGTTCTGATATTGAAAAAGCTGTGAGGTCCTCAGAGGTAAATAAATTGCTCTAAGTCACACAGAAAATGTTGAAGTCAGGTATCAAATAGTCTGCCTCCGGAGTGTATCTTATGGCAATTTTCTCATACTGGTTCCACTTTGCTTGTTGTTTTTCTTAACAATCCTTGGCTGCCACTGACTGGAACAGCAAGGGCACTGAGTTTTGAAGAAAATATTTGATGCTACCATTTTTCGAGGTCAGTAGGCATCTGACAAGATTGATGGGCAAAGATAAAACAATAAAAAATATTTTGGAAGTCTTTTCTGTAGTTAAAAGATATTGGAGTACAGTTGATTGAATTGAAACACAGGATATGTTGTACTCTGTACTGGAGAATGCTAACGGGGGTAGAATTAAAGGTCAGCATTAAATCAACATAATCATTTGTTTTCCCTTGGTAGGTGTACAGTGAATGGAAGGAATTATGCTAATTAGTATAGTACTATAGCTTGTACATTATTTATATTTCCAGATTGCAAGAACTTTAGTCCCTTATGTTTTAAAAAGCCTAATCACTATAAGCAAAATAAATAAATTTTATGTCTTTTATTCTTAAATAATAAATAATATTTATTATTCCTTAATAAATCAGCATAACACACATAGGTTGTGGCCTTTTCACATTTTGATTTTTTCTTTCTCACCAAATATAAATCATCTTTTTTTTCTGTGTAGTGCCCTATTTATGCTTTTTTTTTTTTTTTAGCAAGTTTGCATTTGTTTCCAATTGTTTTCTGACAGAATAGTGACAAAATCATCAGTTTGATAAATTAAGAGGAAAAAATAACAGCTTTTCACAAACTGGAGTCTCAGGCCAAAAAATTTTTTAAAGTTTTTAGATGCAGTAATACTACCCTTATTTAAGAATATTATAATATTTGGTAATGTATGAACTTCCTTAGACATGCATTTCATTTTGACCTAACATCATTTGAATCATGAGATTTTGTAAATATCTGTTTTTTTCTAAACATTTGATTCTAGTCATGTGCCATCTGTAGGTCTGAAAAGTTCTTCTGTAAAATGACACCTTAAAATAATTCTTTCTTAGCATATACTTTACATGTGCATTGCATATTGCACAGTTTTTGTCATATGTAACTGTATAATCACCATTTATAAAGTTTGTCATAATCATACGTGAGGAGCACTTGCATTGGTTTAAAAGTATTTCAACATACAACTGGATAAAGTGTTTTCTCTCACTTACTAAACCACACTATCAATTTTATCTAGAGCTGCAGGCGATTCATTAATACATGAATATATGACATTTAAAATATTTATGTAACTGAAAATTGGACATTTATAAACTGCATCAAACATGCTATTAGCTGAGATTTTTCTAAAAATTTACAGACATTTGAAGTCTCTTCACGTATACATCTCAACTTAAATTATTTTCCAAATGCATATTTTATAAAGAACTATTAAATAAATTAAAAAGTAAAATATGTTTATTTTACTTTTCCTGTTTGATCCTTTATTGCTTTAAAAATTTACCTTGTAATATTATTTATGAGATTCAATAACTGAGGACTTGACTAATGGTTATATTGTGAAATGTATCTTCTCTTCTTGCAAGGGAATTTGAGAATGCAGAGTACTGTAAATAATTAATGTAACATTATACCTGAAGCATAAAGAATATTCAAATGTTGTAGAAGTAAATTATAAAAATTGTGGTTTTTGTTATATTTAGTAACATGCAAGAAAATTTACCTACTGATATTAGAAAGATATCCCAGGGAACTATTTGAAGTCAGTTGCTAATTCCTTGGTATTCATTGGAAAGGAAGTGGACAATGTTCAGTGGAATTAAATGTGACAAATAATGTTATGAAGAGTTAGATATATAGTATTATACTTCACAATAGTTGCATTTCAGAGTAATACAGACTTACTTAGAGAAATATTAATAGACTTTTTTTCCATTCCATTTGTAAGGTTGTCAATAGCAATAAGCCTTGTATTTAGTTAGAAGTGTACCACATCAGTGAGGTCTGAAATAATATATTTTCTGCACCTTCATTTAGTGAACATTGAAAGACAGTAAAAAATGACCATAGGCGTATTCTTAGGAAACACGCTAAATTGAGTTTATTTAATTGTTTCTTTAGATTTCCTGAGGGTAAGGCAAGAACATATCTCTAAAGGATATGCCATAAAACCTCTTTTGAGAGAGGCATAGGCAGTTGGATGTAAATACACTAATATCTGGGTATATTACATCCTGAATCATCCTACATCTTTGGAGTCATGACTAGCATGCTTACAGAAATAAAAATGCCAGTTACTCTTCAAACTGTCTGCCATATATGTCATTTTATCAATGAGACTTCAGATGAAAATTGAGCCTAGAGCACAAAGATTATCTGCAGCATAATTAGCATACCCATAGGCTTTAAGGATTGCAAGACCTAGGATTAGCATACAGGTTTGAAAATTAGAGGCTCAATCAAAACCTTTAAAGATTTGGCTATCCATCCCTTTTTATGGAACATAGGTGATAGGAGTGCTAGATTTAGCAAATAACACAAGATGCCTAGTTAAACTTAAATTTCAGATAAGTGATGAATGCTTTCTTATTAATAGTATAAGTGTCTTTCATGCAATATTTGGAACATATTTCTAGGAAAAGTATCAGTTTTTATTCAAACATCAAATGGAACTGGATGTCCTGTATTTTCTCTAGCCAGCCTATAGTGTGTCAGCTTGGGGATGGACAAGGCTCAGCATCATTTTTGCCACCTGACCAGTGCTGTCTGAGGGATAATGCATTTCTGACAGACTATGTTTCTGGAAGGCAATAAGTATAAATTTCATTTTTGAAATGGAATTATTTCAGGAAATTTGCTGAGTGCCTACTTGATATGAGAAATCCTGTTAGGTGCTTGCTTGGCAGGAAACGAATAAGATCACTGCCTTTACGGAGAAAACAAGTTTAGCTAGGAGACAGGAATTTTTTAACAAATAAACACCAACAATATAATTATAATTTATAAAGAAAATTGTTATAAGGAAAGAGAGCCATGGTTAAATAGAAAGGCCAAGGAAGAGTTATGTGAGAGTGCATAGTTTGAGCTGAGGAGTGAAGATAAAGAATGATCTGAGATAATCATGTCCAAAGCTAAGAAAAGAGCTAAGGAGTGAGAATCTACACATGATAATAGCCTAAATCAAGAAAGGACTTGACAGGGAGTGTAATGGAAAATTTCTAGAACATAGTGAACAGTCAAATTATATAGATCCTTGCAAGTCATAGCAATAAAATTAATTTTTTATTAAATTAGAAAGAAATAAGATGACTTAAAACAGAAAAATAATGTAATTTGATTTGTCTTTTTAGATGAGCCTGGTTAATAGAATAGATGGTAGAAGAGCAAGAATACAAACTGGGAAACAAGTCAAGATATAAATACAGTAATTCAGGATCAGGGCTGGGGAAGGGTGGTGATAGTAAACTTGAAAAACCAGTGTGGTAACATTAAAGAAAACAAGAAGTGGATTCACTTAAGGTTTTCTTTGGAATTAGTGGGGAGGGCATGTAGAAACTGTTAAGGGTTTAGTTGTTGGGTCTGATAGAAAATGAGGATGAAGGCTGATTTCGTATTTTAGCCAAGAGTAGCTAATGCATTTATTAGAGAAGGAAGCCATGGATAGGATAGATTTGTGAAGGAAAATTCAGTGTTAGTGATCGGTAGTGACAAGCGGATTTGTACCATGGTAGGTATCCACATTATTTCTGGATTGATTCCTAAAATGAGTAGTCCAACATTTGCATCTGATAGCCAAAATAGCCAATTTTATGTGTTTAATCTTTTGTTTCTTTCCTTGTTCTCAGAAGACTAATTCTCTGCAGGAAATTTGGTTTAAAACAGAAATGTTTGTGTTAACTTTCTCTTTCAGAAACATCCAGTATGTATTCTAAGAAAGAGTATTAGATGTTTTTGAGTCACCAGGAGTACAGAAAACAACAACAATAAAAGACAGAAAGAAAAAAGAAAAGAGCATTAGGGTAGCTGAGAAACCATTGTGACAAACTGAGTTCTTTCAATTAAGAGATAGTACCTGTGAAATACGTGAAGCACTAGGCTATTTGTATTACTGTGTTACCATCTCTGAATCACTTGACTGGAACTCTTAGATCAAATCAATCATACATTATAGGTCTGTATTGATAACACCAGTGCCATTTGTAAATGATTGGACCAAAAGTATCAACAGAATATTTCAGAAAAAAACATAAATACCAAGAAATGAGAGCGTCATTCCAACTATCTATATATAGTTGAAATATCCTCCTAATGGTGATGGATAGTGATAATTGAATATCATTATTAACCATCTGTCTTTCACATATATTGCTAATTTGATGTTCTAATAAATTCTTGCCTAATATCAATCTAGTTTATATGAAATATTAACTGTAGAGTTTTTCTATGAAAATGTAAATGAATAATTGACACATTTATGACCATGTAACATAGAATATTGAAACATGAACAAAATAAGAGTAAAAATATTTTGATGGAGAAATTAATAACATTTTAAGACAGTTTTAAAGTTAGATTATTTTTAAGTATTTCTTTTTAGAATTTTGCTTTCCATTAGGAATGTTCAAAGTTTTTTCCTGAATAAAAATATTATATGTTTAATTTTCCATGTTGAATACAATCATGAAATTAAGCTAAACCAAAGTTTTGTTTAAATCAGCATTTATCTGTACTAGAGAATTGCTGTAGTAGTTACTTATGGCTTCGGATTATAGAACTGTTTTTTGATGGAATGGTTAAAAAAAAGCAAAAAAGAAAACAACGAAGTCTGGAAATTGGAATCTCCTTACAGACATATCTATTATAACCAAAAATTAAACCTAAATATAAATGTCTAGCCTGTATTCAAAATCAGTGCCTATTTACTTAGAACACTTGTAGTTACTTTTTCAGATCAGCCATACTTAATTTATTCTGTAAAGGCAATTTCATCCACATTTGAAAAAGTAAGAAAGAAAGAAACAGAGTATGTTGTAGGACCAACTGTGAAAGTTATCTCCCAGCAAACTTTTTTTTTTTTTCAAGAAACCTTTAGATACAGCAGAAACTTAAATGAAAATCATGTGCAGATCCTGTTTTTACTAATTTAGTGCTAGCAAATTATATCCTACAAATAAATCAGTGTTAAACCCTGTTTATTTTCCTTTGTAATCACTATGATTGTTTTATAAATATGTATTTGCTCAAAGATTTCACTCATCATATATCACTTGTCTCAAAATCCATATTTATTCATTATCTTTGAAAGTGCATTTACACTGTCTAGAAACATATGATTACATGCTTCATTGAGTTTTCATAAACAATTTTAGAAATATTTATTAATTAGCATTACCAAATGCACCTGAAGTGCTCTCCATTTCACATGAACAACAAATTTTAATTATAGTGTTGTTCTTATTTCATAGTCATCTATCAAAAATATCACATGTTGCATATATATTTAAAGTCAATGAAGTGAAAGGAAGCCATGTATTACATTAATTTTTAATGAAATCCTTATTTTATAAAAAGTAATGCAATGTTAACATGTCTTCCTTTCCCTTTCCTTCTCTCACCCACTCTCTTTCTCTCTCTCCTCTTTTATCCCTCCCTCTTTCCCTCTTTTCCCTTCCCTTCTCCTCTCATCCCCTGCCCTCACTTTCCACCCTTTCTTCCCTCATTTCTACCTTCCAATAACGGACTGTATACTTTTCTCTCAATGAAATGAATTGTACTTCATCTTTCTTGTCATATTGACCATCACTGCTTTTGCCATGGGACAGTATTGATGATAGGTAAGTTTATAAAATAAAAAATAGAATATTTTCCTTCATAATCTCTATAATAAATTTTATAAAAAAAATTTTATATGATTATATATTTGATTTTAGATAGAATAGGAATTAACATGTTTTAATATCATTGCATTGAAATTAATAATTTAAGCTGAAAATCAGTCATTTTATCTGATTAAGCACAAGGATATTAACAATTTAGTTACATAATAAAAACAGTTTATTGCTGTTTTTTTCTTGTGATGAAAAATGAATCACATTTTTTTTAAATCAAAGCAACTAGTCTGGATGAATTAATTTATATTTTTCTTTCTAATAGAACAATGATAAGGCTGAATTTGATTAGTACTTTTGATTTTTCTTTTGCTAAAGTAGGAAAGAGAGAGAATTTGAGACAGAAAGAGAAATGACTAGTTCAGCTAGTGGTAAATATAGTCAATACAGCCTTCTTTTAATTTTAATATAAACATTCAGATTAAGTCAATTTATGATTGGTTCATATTTTCTTCACAATTTCAAATTTTTACATAAATGGTTCATTCATCAAAGCAAAACCTTAATTTTTGGATGTTTTTCAGAGAAACAGATATTTTCTGTGAAAAGAATTTAAATTGAAATGTGAAAAGAAAATACTTTACATTAAGTTTACACTATAAACCAGACACTGGGGTGGAAAGAGATGAATTAGGCATATTTACTAACCTCATACTCCAAGTTCTCAAAATCTGTATTTTAAATACATGTTAGAATAAATAATCTACCTTTACCTATATTAAATTATATACTTTGTTATTCTAGTCTATATAATTTTACAGAAGTTGAAATCATTTAAAATAGAAAAAAATATTGTAATTACATTTTTAAAATAATATATTTTTAATATTTATATATTTTCTAAAAATTATTAACTACTCTCATTACCTATGAAATGGTTCTCTTACGTCTGGGCTTCAGTTTTGAAGAGACTACACATTTTGGCAGCTCATCAGTATCAGATATTTGCAGAGAGAGTACAAGGTGAAATTTTCTCACAAAGTTAGTGTCTACCTTACAAGTCCTAGAATTGGTGAGGGTAGATTCAGGGATGAAAGCTCATAATATTTGAATATTGTTAGGCTAGAGGGGCTGACACACAAATTGTAATAATTATCAGATCTTTCCAAGCTGCCTCTGAACTTTTATGCAATAGTTTCACAAAATTAAGGTTTGACATGAATTCTAATGAATGAATTTTAATGAATTTAAGACTAGGAGCCTTTATAGGTTAACAGATTTAAAATTTAAGATTCATTCTAATGAATGAATGAATTTAAGATTATGAACCATTATATTTTAAACAATGTAATAATTACCAGCTTTATCCTGATTTTTTTATTCCCAACGGCTACTTAGAAAGTTCTACTAACTGCAGTTGTTGACTGTATTATTAAATTAATATTTTCTGATAGTCTACTTCATATGTTTCTTACACCATCTATTAGTAAGCAGCACAAAACTGTATAAACCCAAAACAAACTGAATTTTTTGTCTAGATTTCTTTTTTTCCCCTCTTCTCATATATTACTTTGCCTTAAGAAATTTCTTGGCATGAAAACACTAATTAGAAATTCCAGTCAATTCTAAAGTGACATTCTCCCCACATGCTATTGGTGTTAACTGTAATTAATCCTAACAGCTGTTGTCTTCTTTTATGTGTGACATTTGTCAAGAAGCCATCCTCATGGTTTCAGCTGATTATTTAGTATCTTAACTGTTTTATTCAAACTAGAAAACATATTTACTACCTTAGAAGTAAACAATTCTGGTTAATATATGTGTCATTTTCATGGGTAATAGACAGTTGTTTTAAGGTCAGTTTTTGCAAGTGCAGATGTAGGACATCATGGATTGACTCCAGTATAAACTACGGTGTCAGCCATGTCCCTGGGATGCAGCACAATGTATCCACAGAGGGAGGGCTCATCTGTTGTTTCAGTTTTCTATTGATGTGTAACAAAACAGAACTAAACTTCATAGCTTAACAGAAAAACAATTCATTATTTCTCATAATTCTCTTGGTTGATTGAAAATTCCCTTTCATTGTCAGTAGAACACTGGACTGCCAGACAGTCCCAAATGGCCTTCCTGAAATGCCTGACTGTTGGTGCCACTGCCATCTGGGAGATCAGCTGGAGCTTTTGAGCAGGACTTCATTTGTCCTTCACATTGGCTTCTCCTCATCACTACTTGGCCTTCCTCACAGAGTGATGGCTAACATCCAACATAGGATGTTCCAATGGGTGATGAAAAGCTGTGTAACTCTTAAGGCCCGGATCTCAAAGTTACACAGTGTTACAGTTTTCCAAAAAACAATTAAATAAAAAATTTGAATTTTATGGATACATAATAGTTGTACATTTGATGAGATACATGTGATAAATGTATATTTAGATATTTTTCCATTTTTAATCAGATCTATTTGCTATTGAGTTGAGTTCCTTGTATATTTTGGTTATGCATCTTTTGTCAGGTGAAGAGTTTGCAAATATTTTCTCCCATTTTATAGATTGCATCATCACTTTGTTAATTGACATTCAATTCATTGAAAGAGTTTGTGAGATTAGATCGTAAATAGGTACATCTATTTTACTTCTTTTTTAAACTAGTAGTAAATATAACTTATTTATTCAACAAATGTGAATTGCTATGTTGAAGATGTTATAGATGTTGAAAGCTTAAAGATTACTTTTTATCTATTCAAACATTCATTCACTTACTAGGTTTTGCCTTACTTCACAAGAGGTTAACATATTTATTGTGGTTTATGATAAAACACTCTAGGACAATACCACAAAATGAAGCAAGCCATCAATAGAAAGAAAGAAAGAAAAGAAAAGAAGAGAAAAGAAAGAAAGAAAAGAAAGAAAAAGAAAGAAGGGAGGGAGGGAAGGAGGGAGGGAGGGGAGGGTTATATAGAGAAATGAATACACTGTGTTAATATCTCAAGCCCCAAACTATACCAATGCTGTGAGAAATTCAAGAACAAAAAATCTTTTAGTATGAAGTTATCATCATGGTATTTCTCAGCATTGTGTGATACGTATGCACATGTGTTTTCAAAGAATGTTATGATATTCTGTAATCATGTGAAGTACATGAATGGGCCATTTTCTTTTCTCATATCCTTCTCTATTGATGATCATTGTTGTTGAAAACAGCCCTATTCTCAAACCCAAATCAACTGATCAAATTATACATTTGCACATTAGAAGATGGCTTGCTTCCGTTATATTTTTTAAAATGTAAGCACAGTTTTGTTTCCCTTTGCCTAGATATTTTTCATTTGTCTTGAGTTTCATTGAAATAAGAGAATATGCTAGTAGGAAGAAAAGGACTTTTGATTTGATTTCTAATTTTTTATCATCATTAATGGGACACAACACCTGTATATATTTAATAGTTTCATCTGTATATAGGTAGTAGTTAAATGTGTCTCTTTATAGATATACCATTTCGCAGTCCATAAATAATCTCAGCATTTTATGCAGCTGAAAACTGATTTAGTATGAAAAGTGAAATAAGCAATGTTAAGGCAGAATTATATAGTTTACAGTAACTAATTTGTTCTCATGCTTACCCAATTACCAAAACCTTGTTGCATGCTTGTGGTGTGCATTGTAAAAAATTAAAACAAAGTCTTCTTTTTTTAAAAATATGATTGTTGCAGTGTGCCAATGACTGATGGCCACACTACGAAGGCAGATGTCCTTCGTAGGACAACTGCCCATCAGTTAGGCCCTTTTCTATCTTAGGGCCTTTAGCTTTCTCAAACTTCTACTGAAAAGCCTTTCTGCAGGCACTAGGCACTTTCACAACTTGGCTTCTTCATTCCTTACTCAGTTCTTTTCTGAAATGTTTATTCTTTGTGACAGTTTCTATAGTCCTCCAATGTTTCTTATCCTCTTCTTATGTTTTTCTTTTCTCTTGCATAATATTTATCACCATCGGACAGACCTTGTATTAATTTATCAGTTTGCTATCTGTCTCCCTGTCCCATTAGATGTAATCTCTGTTACCATAGGAAATAGTTTTTAGTTTAATATTGTTCACAGCCTGCCTTGGTGGCTCATGTCTATAATCCCAGCACTTTGGGAAGCTGAGGTGGGATGATTGCTTAAGCCCAGGAGTTTGAGACCACACTGGGCAACATGATGAGACCTCATCTCTAAAAAAATACAAATAAAAATGCTGTTCATTATTGTATCCCCAGCACCTGGAACAGCTACCAAAACATAGTAGTCACTTAGTAATATTTTTGAACAAATGACTTGGTCATTATTGTCATTATTGGTCATTATTGGTCATAATGTTGAAATGACAATTCAACATTAATACTAATGAAATATTTGGCAAATATGTTTTAACTAGTATTGATATTGCATGTTGATTCATGTAGAGTATTATTTAGTAACTTTATAACAATGTTAAATTCCCCAAGAGCAGTTGGAAATATGTATTAGTTTCCAAATAGACACATCTCATACAATGTAAGAGGAAAACATCTCTACCATGAATTATCCGAACAGTATAAAAATGTTTTAATAAATGGTTAAGGTTGAATGTGGTTACTCTTTTCACATAAAATCCAGAATACGTATTTGCTGATGAAGGGAATTCCTTCATTTTTACTCTGGTTTTAAGTGGCAGAGACAGTAGCTTCCACTTGGATATTCATGTCTATTATCCCAGCTATTAATGTGATTCATGGTACTGAATAACATCTATAAATTTTGTCATGTGTCTGTTTTATCATTTTCATTAGTGTTTTGATCTAGTTGAATTGGCTTTGCTAAAATTTATATTAGCTATCTTCACCAACCCAATTTTATTTTAGCTGTTCAATTTAGAATGTTACTTCACATGCAATTTCTATCATGCCCCAGTGCACTAGAAAGGCAATATCTTTGTAAAATATACTTACTTTGGTTATGATTTTGACAGAGATTAGCACTTGACAACTTGCCATGTTGGGCAGTATTTTTCCTACTAAGGTATATGTATGCCTCATTCAAATAATTTTAGTCACTTATGCAAAGTGTTCTATGGAGCATTTGCTCTTCTGTGAGATAAAATAAATAGTCCAGGAAAAGTAAGATAATTTAATAATAATTTTTAAAACCAAATTGTGAACATGTACTTTCGTAATGTTTGTATTAAGTAATGCAATACAGATGGTAAATCATTCATCCAGAATAACTATGCATACAATCTGTGATATGCTTGGTGCTAAAAATATGGTATGGGAATAAGTAGCAGTTTTTGAGAAGTTACTAAATCTTAGGCACAGTGCTAAGGATGTTATATAAATTACTTTATAGAGTCTGTACTACATCCTTATGAGACAGCCATTAATTTATTATTTCCATTTTACAGAAGAGGAAATTCAGGGACAGCAAGGTTAAAAAATTTTCCTGGGTCACATAACTGATACATTATGAAGTCAGAGTTAAAATGGTTTGTGGTTTGACTTCAGAAGTGAATCTCTTAATCTCAATGCTGTGATGCCTCTCACATAACTGTGAATAGCAGAACCACTGCAGATAGTGTCTATGAGACACAGAAACAAACGGATCTATCTTTACTGTGAAGTGAATTTTATGGCCATGTTAAGTAAGAGATGCCATGGGGACATATTAGTGGGGGCAGCTAAATCAGCTTTGGGAGGTAAGGGCATGAGGAAATGTTAAGAGGAGAGACCTTGTTTATGTTTTCGCTGTCATGTTCCTCAACCTGGCCATGGCATTACCTGGCAAGAAAATGTGCTAAATGGGTACTGTTGAATTGGTAAATTAATCAGGTGTGACATCTACACAAAATCTTAAAATTTCAGTGTATGAAATTCCAAGAGATCTCTCTGAGAAATTTATATGATTATATGAATTTCCATTTATGGAATTTATGTAGATGAGTCTGAGACTACTTGTTTTATGCCTTGTTATATTCTCACTGTACTGTATCTAAAAGAACACCTCAGTATTACTGACCAAGAAGACTAAGTGTCACTCCAGTTTACTATAGTAAGACTAAATTTGAAAAATAACAAAATAACAAAAAAATTAAAATGAAAAGCAAAACCAACGAACTTTGTGATCCCACATTTTTATTTTAATGATGTAGCAGTTGATACATTTAAAGAGATGGGATTGAATGTTGACCACTACATTTTAATCAGTTTATGATTCTAATGAGAATTTACCAGAATGTTTATTATCTTAGGAATTAAAATGATAAAGGAGAAAAACATTTGTTTTCTAATACTTATATATTAATAAAATATTACTTTTGGGTGTGTTTTGGCTTTGGAGGGATTTTACCATTCTTGTACAATTTTTGTTTGAATCATATGCAATGCTTTGAAGACAGGTGATTTAGCTTATTGAGGTCATACTTCTGATAAAATTAGTTAGGGAATTTGTGGAGGAAGGAATACAAGCAGGGAATTAGTTTTGGTGAAGACATGGGAAATGCTAATGACTTCACCTGCCAAGGGAGTTCTTTGAAGTTGGGATTTGTAAAAGAAAAAAAAAAGAAAAGGAAAAAGTAGTCTTTTATGATATCTTCAAAGAGTACTGAACATTCTCTGTTTTAACTGTAGAGTACATTTTGGCACTTTAAAGGCTGATAACGTGATACAATGGTTCTCAAAATGGGCTGCTTACAATCATGGGGATCCTTTAAAATCTAGAGCCCAGGCACTAGATTTTATTGGTATAGGAGGCAGATCTGGGCATGAATATTTATTTGAAGCTCTCCAGGTGATTCTAATGCACAGCCATTGTTAATAATAACTAATCCAGACCTCTATAGCAAATTAAAATCAGGATGGTTATTTATTGGAAAGAGTTAATATTCAAATAGCAGTGTCTCTGTGTCACATCCCAGTTTCTTGCCAATTTTCCATTCTAGTAAATACCTAGAGTATTAATATTGAAAGAAATTGTTCCTTGTTCTCAGTGAACCTCTAATGAAATGAATCAACATCAAAAACCCTAGGCTATTCCTAGGAAGAGAAAATGAATTGTTTTATTTTGGAAATTGTTCACCAAATACTGTCATTTTAGCACTTCTACAACCTATTTTTAAAAATAAGTTTATGACTTGGAATGGGAGGGATGACTGTAAATACCCTACACTTACAGATGTATTTATCTGAGGTGATAGAGGAGTCAGCACTAACTTAGTCAGTGTGGACAAAATGACACCATATTTTCAGTAGGATGAGAGTAATGTGCATATGCAAAATAATGATACATTTCTCAGACATATGATAGTACCTCAAAGCAAGTTAAAATGACAATTTAATCTTCTGCAGTTATGAAATAAAATCTAACATTTAATACAGTCTTACAAAAAACGATGTTCATTATTGGTGTTTTTTTTTTTTTTAATTTATAGATGAAATTAGTAAGAGTGCCTGCCTAAAAATCATGTTCATCCAGTTGCTGTAAATGTCATTTTTGTTCTGTACTTTGTTACTTTTGAGAGTAGTTGGAGATTAACAAAGACTCATGCTGAAGGGTCTTCAAACTTAAGGCACATGGTTATGAGCTGTTTTCTTCAGATACTCAATTTCATCTTCAGCTAACTTGCTGGTAATGACCCATGTCTACATAATTTTTGAAATTGCAGTCTTCCTATTAGAATTAGTTCTACTTTACTTATATAAAATTACCTTTTCTATTTTCTAGTTTCTATGGGAACACTAATTATCAATATTATTATTTGCTTTTCACTTTGAAAGTCTGCCATAGGATCACTTTGGAAAATGGTTTAGTCACATCTCCTAAAGCTTGTGTTGTAATCTCACCATCTTTTCTACTCTTCCATATATTTGCAACAAAAATAAAGTATATTCATAGCAGCACTATTAAAATAGCCTCAAATTGGAAAGTATGTGAATCCCAATCAGTATTAAAATGATAAATATATTCACACATTGATTTAGTATACAGCAATGAGAATTAATGTCTAAAGGAATATACATAAAAGTGGGTAATTTTCAATATATCATGTGAAGAAAAGGAATAAGAAGAAAGTGCAATGTAAAGTTTCATTAATTAAAAAAAAATGAAGCCCAAATTAAGAGTTTAGAAGACAGGATACTGATAGTTGGCCAGTTCAAAGTGAGGAAGCAAGTAGCAGTGGTAATAACCTGAGAGATACTTCAGGAGCACTGATGTAGTTCTCTTTCTTGACATAGATTCTGCTTATTTTCAGTTCGTGACAGTTCATAGAGAGGTAACTTTATAAGACATGCATATTTCTCCATACCTATTGTACTTTAATAGCATTATAAGAAAAATCCAAAATTTTTCAGAGTCCAAACTGCAGCTCTAATTATACTAAATATAAGGTTATCTCTTTTGTTTCTGTCATTTTCTTAAAAATAAATGATACATAAAAGGTAGAATTTGTAATTACTGCAAAGGGCTTGTTAAAACAAAGGAGAATTTTTAATTACTCTGAAAGGAGGATTGTTAAACTGTCAACATCTTCCCAAATCAAATCCACAGCTCTGTTTCATATTTCTACTAGTTGAACTAATGGTGGGTCAATGAGAGTTTTGTCACTTATGTTTTCTGGTAGAAGGCCTAGGATTTATTCTAAACCTGACATTAGCCTACTTTTCCCATCCAATAGGCTGCTTAAACTTTCAAATATATTTTATGAACATACTAAATGAAGTTTAGGCTAATTTATAGGGGGATATATAGTTTTTAAAAGGCTAAAATATGAGAAATAAGGTGGTTGATAGAAAACTTTTTAGAATTTATTGTGAATTATATATTGTGTTTTTTTAGGGGAGGAAAATACTAGACCTTTATTTCCATTTTATTGTCTAGTAACTAATTTAGATAGGTTCAATGTTACATGATCAGTAGATTACAAAATTTAGTTAATGGAAATTAAGATTATCATAATTTTGAAATCTTAGTATGAAAAAATAAATTGGTTTCTGATTTTTGGAAAATAGTTTGATCACTGTGCTTTAAAATGGTAATTCATACTAATTAGGGCAAGTAATAGAGTTTTTACTCATTTTTCATGCATTACAGCATTGCCTTTTTTTTAATTTGTGTATCTGGTCTTCCCAATTGCCTGAAGTAAGCCAGTCCTATGGCAAACATACTGAAGAGACATATGACAGTATCATAAATACATAGTAATATTTAAATGTAATTGTTGTTCAGGCGCAGTGGCTCATGCCTGTAATCCCAGCACTTTGGGAGGCCAAGGCAAGCAGATTGCCTGAACTCAGGAGTTTGAGACCAGCTTGGGCAACATGGTGAAACCCCATCTCTACTAAAATACAAAAAATTAGCATGCACCTGTAATCCCAGTTACTCAGGAGGCTGAGACAGTAGAATCGCTTGAACATAGGAGGCAGAGGATGCAGTGAGCTGAGAATGTGCCACTGCACTCCAGCCT
Source organism: Saimiri boliviensis (assembly GCF_048565385.1). Classification (NCBI taxonomy): domain Eukaryota; kingdom Metazoa; phylum Chordata; class Mammalia; order Primates; family Cebidae; genus Saimiri; species Saimiri boliviensis. The sequence goes on along the minus strand of NC_133466.1, from coordinate 21,905,027 downwards.
GGGCGACAGAAAAGCCCTCTATCTCAAAAAAAAAAAAAAAAAAAAAAGTGTAATTGTTAAGATCAAATGACAATTGGCGAGATTCTTAAATATGACAATGAAGAATGTAACCAGTATTATGGTTGAAAACTTATAATTTCAAGCTTATTCCTAGAAATTCAGTTGTTTCTATTGTCTCAAATATACAGTAGTTCCTGTACTATAATTTAATGCAATCTGTTTTCAGCTTTTAGGAATACAATGTTACTAGGAAAGTATATGTGTGTGTGTGTCTATGTGCGTTTGTGAAAGAGAATTAGTAATTTAAATGACATTTTAAACATGATTTTTAAATACTGTAAACCATGTACATTTAAGATACACCTATTTACTTGAAATCTTTGAGTATTCTGATGATTATGTTTCAAGTCATTATGACTTGAAACATAATTGAGCACAATCAGTTCTCATATTGCCTTTAATTCATCTCATTGTTTCATTCACACCTTTTCTGCTTATGTGCTTTGCAAGACCTTTCATTTTGTATTGGATATCTATTGTATAATAATGTAATCTGTTCTAGCTCTTATTCTTAAAAAAATACTGTTAAAACTACAACTTTAAGAAAAGTTGGCAGACATTCACTGTTTTAAATGCACTAGTATCTTTTTTCACTAGTTTGCAAAAGATTGTGAATAATATTTGATAAAAGATTGCTTCAGTATTAGCTCCATTATTCTGAAACAGATCAGGTTGGATAACTAGGTATACTTGGAGGCAGAGGGAAATAGTTTATTATTAATTAACCTGAAAATGAGTAAGCATTATAATCAGACATAGTTAACCTTTTATAACATATACTATATGTTTGTAGGGATATGTTAACATTTATTAAATATAGAAGTTTACAAATGATATACCTTTTAAGGACAGTTATGCAAACAGTAATTTATAATATGGTTTTAATAATTTTCAATTTATTATGAGTTCACCATTTTTTTCTTTATCCTTTTACTCCCAAATGTATTGTTTTTAGAGGAGCTTTATGGAATAGACAAAACATATTATTGTTAATCCCATTATAGAGAGAAGTGAATTATGTTAAAGTTGTCAAAAATTAGTTTTCAAACATTACAAGGGTAATAGTTGTTTGTGTAATAATTCAAATTTATGTATTTTATTTTTTTTATCTCTTTTCTAAGGAACTGTAAATTTGTGCTGTCATTTGCCCAGGAAATTGTAAAATGTGATAGCTATTAAATGTTTCAAGTTTACATTTGAAGTTAATGCAAGTCAACAAAATAAGGTTTTCTTCACATGGACACAGGGAAGAAAACCTAAAATTTTATGTATTCTGTGACATTTATTAAATTCATAATTTTGAGTATCATTTCACTTTTATAAAATTTTGGGAAAATGGATAAACCATGCTAGCTAATACTGCTAATGGATAATAAACAGTTTAATTATTGGCAATAATTAATTTAATCCTGTTTTCTATCTATGCAAAACAGTAATACATGTGAACCTCAAGAAATTATACCACTTAAGTGTTTAACATAAATTTGTATTTAGTAAAACTTTAAAATATGAAAGAATTATTTTGACATAATCATGATTTATCTGAGTAGATTCCATACTTGTAATTTTCTACAATTTTTCTTCCTTTATATATAAAAGATTTTCTACATGATATTTAAGAATAGCCTTAGTATAACTTTGAAAATATGTTAAAAAAACAACAGAAAAGTAAATTTCTGTGAAATTTCTGCCTAAAAAAAAAATACAACTCTAAATATAAAAGTTTTTTGGTTGAGTTTCTACTGGGTTTTGGTATAGGATGATGTTGGTCTCATAAAATGATTTGGAAGGATTCCCTCTTTTTGTATTGTTTGGAATAATTTCAGAAGGAGAAGGAGTGGTATCAGCTCCTCTTTGTACGGCTGGTAGAATTTGGCTGTGAACCTGTCTGGACCTCGACTTTTTTTGTTTGCTAGGCTTTGTAACCAGGTTGGGTAAAGTTATAAACACTTCATTTTGGCCCTGTAAAACACTCAGACCTAGTCAAATAAACGAATATCCTCCTTCTTTGCACAACTTACTTGTATTAACACAGTGAGAATCACGTGTCATACTCATTTAACTTACGATGAAATTATCTAGAAGCACATTTTTATAATAAAGTTTGCAATCTAGAAGTTCAGATACACTAGTATCTAACTGACCCTGCTGCCATAATTTCCCCTATAGATTTCTAGTCTCAAGACAATTTGATGTGTTATCTCACTAATGTGCTCATTCAGTAGTGAGTCAGGTTTAATAAATACCCAGGGCATAACAATTATACAAACTCAGATGGTGCAATCCCCAGGAAGAAATAAAGTTTTAATAACTAGCACCACTTCTGTCATGATCTTCTCTTTGCATGGTTTATATCATATCATAGTTCCATTTAATTCAAAATCATTTATTTAACTCTTTGTTTAAAATATGCTTTCTCCTTTGAAATTCCTGCATGACCCAGAGCCTACATGTTATTGGAAATAGAATGAAGTTTGATGAATGTAACTGATTGATTTCCTTTCAGTTGTTGTTGTTGTTGTTGGAGAAGTACAGTATAGTGGGTGGAGGCTAAATCTCATCAGGGAGATAAATGTTAAAAAGTATGTGGTGCAGCATGACCATGTGAACTAATAAGTTTAACTTTAAAATGATCTTGTCTTGTAAAATTAAATAGTGCTCTCTTTAATTGTGAGTACTCAAATTAGTAAGTATAATACATTCAGTTTATTTTTATTTTTATTTTTTGAGACCGAGTTTTGCTTTTGTTGTCCTGCTGGAGTGCAGTGACTAGATCTCTGCTCACTGCAACCTCTGTCTCCCAGGTTCAAGCCATTCTTCTACCTCAGCCTCCTCAGTAGCTGGGACTACAGGTGCACACCATCATGCCCAGCTAATTTTTGTATTTTTAATAGAGATGGGGTTTCACCATGTTGGCCAGGCTGGTCTCGAACTGCTGACCTCAGGTGATCCACTCGCCTCAGTATCCCAAAGTGCTGGGATTAGAGGCGTGAGCCACCACACCTGGCTTCAGACCTTTTTTTTAAAAAAAGGTACCTACCACTTTGTTTCCGTTTCCAGATTTTATTATCATTTTTTAAATAAAAAAGAAATAAAGACCAAGGGCACGTAGTAGACATCTACAGAACTCTCCACCCTAAATCCACAGAATAATCACAGGATACACATGGCAAGATATTTGACTGGCTCTGTCCATTTAAAAAACAAAGGCATATAAAGACCTCTGTATATTTAACGTGCCTTGAGTGGTAGTTAAAATATAAATTTTAAAAACCTTCAGAGTGCAGAACCTTTTCTTCAAGTCCAATTTGATGCAAGGCCCTATTATATACAAAATATAAAAGCAAGACAGATTAAAAGGGGCAGGTTTCTTGGAAACCAGCCCAGAAATTTATGAGAACCCTCCAGGGATTCCAAGCACTCAGCAGAACACATGTGCATTTTAAATTATACAGTGTTAGAACCAATAAAACTTCAGCATTTATCTAGCCTCACTTTTTTATTGTACGAATGAGATATTAAAGTTCTTAAGGTTTGGGGGTTTGCCTTTAATCCCATAGAAAATAATCAGAAACTATGTCTTTTGAAGCTGCATCAGTGGTTTTAAACCATTTCATTCTTAGTATTTTGTTCAGTTGGTTTCCATTTTAATAGCAAATATGTTGAAAGTAATGTTTTTAATATATAATAATAAAAATAAAACTGGGTCATTTCTTAGTGAAGTTACTAATGGCTGAAAATATTAAACTACTTTGCTTCTAGATAAGATTTAAAAATTGTATAAATGAGAATTTCAAGGATTAATAAGTGGATGCTAAAATTTCCAACTTGGCCAGAGGTGATGGCTCTTGCCTGTAACCCTAGCACTTTGGGAGGCCAAGATGGGAGGATCCCTGGAAACCAAAAGTTTGAGATCAGCCTGGGCATCATAGGGAGACCTTATTTCTATTTAAAAAATAATAGTAAGTAAATCAATAAAATAAATTCCAGACTTGTTCGCAACAAGTTTTAGAAAGTATCATAAATCAAAGTTAAGCAAGATTCACATTTCCAAAAATTATCCTGAACCTGATTATTTTTGTATCACTCTTAATCCTCACCCACTATAAAGTGATGAATTTGTTGGATATGTTTATAGAAGGGTATTTTTGAAATGGATTTCCTTGGAGAAAATTGCTGCTAATTTACTGCATTCTAATGCAAAGGTAAGGATGTGAGTTCATGCTCTTGTCTTTTCTGGTAAGCCTTTAACAAGTCTGAATAGAAATCTCAGCATGTGTCTCTTAAAGTCAGAACAACACTGTCAAGTGGTGTATGCCTAGTTTCTGAGTAGTCTATGGGATGATACATGGACGAGGTGGTTGTATTTGTGTTGGTAATGGAAAAAAGGAGAGCAGCTGCAAAATTGCGATTATTCTTGATTTCTGCATTATATCCAAAGAAGAATGCATATGAGTTAACATTGACCAAATTTGGACTCTGCAGAAGAGATACATTCACTGGGGAAGAAGGGACTCAATTTAGGTTCCATGTGATGACCATGCACAAGTGGCGGAGAAAACATTGGACCCCTAGCTGTTAAAAAATTAAGTGGAAGTGTTAGTGCAAGTGAGGAAACATTTCCGTAACCTACAGATTGTGTTTTCTGAACAAATGAGTTAGCTTTAAAGATCTCCCATTTCCAAGAAGCAAGAGCTATCTTTTGGGCATTAACAATCGATAAGATCTTAGTTGCTTTACCTCACTTATCTACCCAGTGATCTTCAATGTTCAACTTTTTATCTGGGGGCAACAGAAGAAATTTCCTCACTAAATAAGTTGAATGAGGCAATAGGACAAAAATGAATGTGCTCTTCTGATTAGACTGAGTCCTCCTCTTCAGTGTTCTGGTTATTTGTTACCACTGCTGCTAACAATACACTTGGAAGAAGATTAAGTATGCTTTGTTAGTTTGGATTAGGAATTTTCCCAGTTCTCTTCCACTGACATAATTCAGTCCATGTATAGGTATATTTGTTTGAGACAGCCTAGTGCAGGAAGTTAGGCAAACAGACTCTGGAACAAGCCTGCCCTAGGATCAAGGTTTAGCTCTACTATTTACGAACAGGGTGACTTTGGACAACTTATTTAACTTCTTTCTTGGTGCCTTAATTTTCTTATCTGTAAAATGAGTCTAAGAACAGCATGTAATTTAGGGCTTTTCTGAGGAACAAATGAGTTGTGGAATTCCTAGCATATGTGAAGTTCCACAAAATTACTGTTGCTAATACTGTTGTAAATTGCAGTTAGTTGGATATCTTGTTACTGACAGTGTTAGATCAAAGGCCATGTATATTTACATACAGTATTTATTAGATACTGTCAAGCTACCATCTAAAAGCTTTTTACAAATAATTCTCTCTCTAGATATAATATAAGAAACTAATTTTAAATGGAGGCCATGTGAAGGAAACTGTCAGGAGGTCCCTTTAGCAATGAGTGATAGTTTATAGAGAGTGAACTACTTTGAAAGTTATTTTGGAAGAAATATACAGAACAGGTGGACTGCATGACCTATTTGCCCTGTGAAAATTGGTATTTGAAATGACCTGATTCTCAACCTGAGAATTTTCAAAGTGACAAATTATGCTCATTTGGCTTGTAATGATGTTCTGATTATAGGCTATAAGACCAATGATGGATTTCCTTGACTTCTTTTCTTAATGTTCTCAAATCCTGTTGTGACCTTTTCATATTCAAGTATGTAACAGTGTTTTCAGAAACAACTAAAATTTTTATAATTATAAAGCTAAATACATATTTCTTTTCTTAGTATGAACTGATATGCTTTACTTGAAATGATTCTATATGAACCTTAATTTTAATGTTATGCCTTTCATTTGAATATATACAAAACTGTTTGATAAAAGCAGTTGTAAGAGTTACCCGATTTCTCTTGTCTTTGGTAGGATTTGTGAAGCTCTGCAAATAGGAGATATTTTAGATAGAGCTGTATGAAAGATACTGGCACTTTTTTTTTGGCTTTTTTGTTTTCATTAATTTTAATTATCATCATTAATTTATTCTACATCCTCAGTATTTACTGAGTTTCTTCTGTGCAGCAGGAAATAAAGCCAGGCACAGAAAATACACATGAGAACAAGAGAGATGAGGTCGCTGTCCTTAAGATAATTGCAACCTAGTGGGGGATCAACAATGTCACATTATGACTTGTTGACATAGAGAAGAAATGAGTTAGATCACCTAGGCAAAATAGAGAAGAGGACTGATTTAAAACCTGACGAAAGGAAAAGAAGTAAATAAGAGTGAGAAAGAAAAGCAATTTAGATGGGATGAAAACCAAGACCATGCTCTAAATTAAAGAGTAAAGGAGACCGTTTCCAAAAGAAGCTGGTGAATACAGCATTTAGAGTAGAGTAAAAACATAGAATAAAGTCCACACATGACACCATTATGTGGAAGTAATTGAATTATTGATCAAGCCTGTTGGTTGCAGTGGTGGGTGCTGAAACCAAACTGAAGAGGTTTTAGAAGTAAATCAGAGAAGAGAAGAAGAGGCAGTACAAATAAGCATACTTACAAAAAGTTTGATTGGACAGGATGCAGAGAATTAGGATGTTTGTTGTAGAGAAACAAATAAAGTGAGAATTTTGGACACAGAAGATATTAAAACATGACAGCGTAACAAAAAAATTCACAGGGGGCTCAATTGATGGTGAAGGTAAAAAATAAAAAAAACAAAACCCTTAGTGAGTAAAGACATGGTTCTAGCATGGGAAGAGGTCATAATGAAATTGCAAGTTGAGATCAGCCATACAGATCTAATAATTATTATAAATGAGAAGAGTCTTGGAAGGAAAAAGTTTCAACACCAGGTTTGAGATGTTATCTGTACATCCTGGTGTTGTGAGGCAAGGGGAGTTAGAATAGTAGACTAGACAAAGGCACACAACTTTAAGAAAGATGCCAGAATACTTTACACACTTACCAATCATGGGCTATATCCTTTTTCAGATAAATTTTTCTATTTAAAATACTTAGTTTTGAATTAAATAGATATTGGCTTTAATCAAAAGCTCTTTTTATGGGTTATTCAAGTTAACTATCCCCATCTCTCTGTTTATCCCAGTCCATTGTAACAAGAAACCTCTCTGTGTCTATCATGTCTAGCCAGTCTGCACCCATAATAAGCACTCAGTTTACAGTTGAGTGATGAAAGGATTATAGATATGCAACATTGTTATTTTATTATTCTATTACATTTCTTAACATAAAATACAATAAATGATACATTTTCTATAAATTCTGACTTATTAAAACTATAAATTGCAATTAGTGTATACTTTTTCGTTTATATATATTTTAATTTGCCAGGTGGTTATTCATTTCTCTGATCATCAGAAAAGCATTTCAGGCTAGAGGCACTTAGAAACCTAAGGATATGAATGAAATAACAGTTATAATCAGAGGTTATGAGTTCTCATTATGTCTTAGGACTTGACCTAAACTTTTTAAAACCTAATAACTCATTTACTTTTATTTTATAAAGATATGAAAACTGAGATAAATAGTTACACAGTTTAACTAGTTCAAGATAGTTTAATTAGTAAAGGACAAACCCAATGTTATCCTTGTTACTCCATTGTACACTCAGGTGTTTCCATAGAGTCCAATAGCACTAATAAATCTTACTGGTAGCTATGGTATTAAATATGTACAAAATTAAATTAGGAAACACAAACTTGACAGATTTCAATATTTTATTTTATGTTTTTAAATTTTAAATAATTGACAAATACAGGTGGAATAAATAAATAAATTCAAGGTGTACAATGGGGGCTGATTTGATATATGTATACATTGTCTAATAACTACTGCAAACAAATTAACAGACTTCCATCATTCTGGCCAGGTGCAGTGGCTGACACCTGTAATCCCAGCACTTTGGGAAGCCAAGATGGGTGGATCACGAGGTCAGGAGTTTTAAACTAGCCTGGCCACCATGGTGAAACCCCATCTCTACTAAAATACAAAAATTAGCTGGGTGTGGTAGCAGGTGACCTTAATCCCAGCTACTCTGGAGGCTGAGGCAGGAGAATCCCTTTAACCCGGAAGGTGGAGGTTGCAGTGAGCCAATATCGCACCACTGCACTCTGGCCTGGGCGAAAGAGTGAGACTCTGTCTCAAAGAAAAAAAGAAAAGAAAAGAAAAGAAAAAATCCATCACCACTCATGCTGTATATAAGATTTCCTGAACTTTTTCATCTTTTACCTAAAAGTTTGTACCCTTTGACCAACATTTCCCAATTTTCATCACCCCGAGCTTCTGGCAACCATCATTTTAGTCTCTGCTTCTATGAATTCAGATATTTTAGATCCGTATATAAATTAGATCATGTAGTGTTTATCTTTTTGTATGTCCAGTTTTATCTGTGAAATGAATTATAATGAAAGGAGTAGAGAAGATGTTATGAGTTTAAGATTAGAGAATAAGTGTTACAGCAGCCACTGAGGAAATATAGAAATGGAGAACAGTAAACAAACATCATTCATTTGTTCATATTGCTATGTTTTGGTAGGAAACGAGAACCTGAAAGAAATAAACATACATAAGTAGGTGAAATTGCTAAAATGTAGGAAATGTAATCCTCAACTTGGCATCCTAAACAATGGAATTAAGGGAAACATCTGACTTTTAAAAGTATGCCATGTTTACACCTTTCAGTAAAATTGTTCTACAGTTAAAGCTTTGGGTATGTGTCTTATCAATAAAGACCTATAAAGAAGTATATGCATAAGAAAATGAAATATTCAGTTAAAAACAGAGTTCAAAGGAAGAGTAGAATAATTAATAAATGTGCATTTTTCTTTTCAATATCACTATATATTTTGCTTCTATTATGACATGAAGCAATTCATCACAAGGGCATCAAACTCTAAAAAATGACATTAATATAACACCATTAGCAAGAACTAGGTTTTTATATGATAAATAAAAAGCAAAATCTAGAATTTGAAAGACATTTTCTATTTTGTAGAAAATGATAAGAAAATGATATGACTAAAAATTATTCTGATGTGCATTTGATCAACTGACTCTTGAACATGTATTTTGACAGCATGTGCAATACTACAGACATTATTTCTGTAGCTGTAATACACACTCTAAAGTGTAAAAATGAAAAGTTAGTCAGACTCTGGTAATACTTTCTCAGTTTTATACATTCAAAAGTACGAAGCCTAGGAAGTAAGTCACTGAATGATGAAATAGAACTGTATGATCTGCATTGATCATGTGTACCTATATAATAATGAGTCTGGAGAGGTAGTTTAAGACTATGACAGGGCTGATTACCATCTGAGTTTAAATAATTAAAATCTGACTTCTTAAAATATATTTTACATTCTCAGTCAACTTAAGCTGGTTCAGAGTATGAAGTTTTTGTAAACCTACATGATTTAAATTCTAACCAAAATCCCTTTGGTGTAATTAAGGTCCCATGGCATGGTAGACACTGAGAAGCACCCACACTCAGTTCTCACTTTAAGAAAGAATTTGCTGCTCCTTCTTCTGGAAGTTTTGTGAGATTAAACTGTCAGGACCTTTAAAGACTTCCTTAACTGCAGAGAGCTACCTCACCTGGAGTCATGTCCTTCCTGGGGCACCTCACATCCAGTAATCGAGTGAGGTTGGGGCAAAAAGAACTGAGCATTTCTTCCCAACATTAGATAACTCTGGTGAGCCATTGCAGTTCCACAGATCCCTGTGAGGACTGCTGAACCTGCTGGACCTTCGTTTTGCATCACAGTTGAATTTTTCTTTCTTCCCAGTCCTCCCTTCCTGCCTTCCTTTCCCTAGGGGTTGATTCTTGAGCACTACATGTTTCTTGGAGTCTGCGTCGTAAAAAATCCGTATTGTGACTTAAGATGTACGGATCTCACAGCAAACGTATGGTAAAGGCCCTAGGGTGATAAAGTCAAATTCTAGAGAAGCCAAGTGAATAACTTGTGGAGTGAGTGTGTTGAGGTATCAAGTAGTGAGTGTGGTGGACATGGCAGTGGCCAGAAGCTGGAGAGCACAGACCTCTGAAAAATCAAATGTAAGAGGTGAATTGGTTTGAATCTAGGTCTCCACTCAAATCTTATGCCCAGTTGTAATCCCCAGTGTTGCAGGTGGGGCCTGTGGCAGGTGATTGGATCATGGGGGCAGTTTCTCATGAATGGTTTAACATAACCCCTCTGGTGCTATTCTGGTGGTAGTGAGTTCTTGTGAAATCTCCTTGTTTAAAAGTGTGTAGGATGTAGCACCTCCTCCTCATTCCTCCTGCTCTGGCCGTGTGAGATACAGCTGCTCCTGTGTTAGCCTTCTTCCATGGTTAAAGGCTCCCTGAGACCTCTACAGAAGCAGAAGCCACTATGCTTCCTGTATAGCCAGTGGAACTGTGAGCCAGCTCAAACTTTTTTTTTTTTTTTTTTTTCTTTTGGAGACAGTCTTACTTTCTCACCCAGGCTGGAGTGCAGTGGTGCAGTCTCAGCTCACTGCAACTTCTGCCTCCTGGGTTGAATAAATTTTCCTGCTTCAACTTCCTCAGTAGCTGGGAATGCAGATACCCATTAGTGTGCCCAGCTGACTTTGGTATTTTTAGTAGAAATGAGGTTTCACTATGTTGGCCAGGCTGGTCTCAAACACCTGACCTCAAATAATCTGCCTGCCTTGGCCTCCACAAATGCTGAGATTACAGGTGTGAGCCACCATGCTTAGATCTTCTTTTATTTATAAATTACCCAGTCTCGGGTATTTATTTATAGTAGTACAGAAACAGGCAAATACTTGAGGTAAAAAATATTTATTTCATAACCAAAGAGAAGACCCTCTGTTAAATCTTTCAAGCATAAAGCCATATATGAAGAGATACAGAAATACTCAGAGATTTCAAATCTAAAATCTTAATTCATACATTGCATTTTCTATCTAAAAGGGACTGTGCAAGGTGTAACACATATTATTTCTGTGTTTTCTCATATGAAGGATAAGCCTTGCGAATTCCTGTTCCAACTCTGGCTGGTGATTTGGGAAAAGAGATGATTGGGATCATAAGAAACTCACAGTAGACTGAGCCAGGGATTTTCTAGGAAACTACTGAGGGGATTGGGAGGGAAGTTTTGAACATGGTTAACATGGAGCTAAAATATCATTTAGCCATTTTGAAGTGGACAGCATAGCAATTTTGGTGGCAGAATACTGAGTTTGAATGTCATCTTTCCAGTTGCTATGACTGGGGATATAACCAGTGGTCTCCATGCCTGTGTTCCCCTCTGTCAAATTATGTTCATGTTAAGACTTCCTACTTTACCTGGTTCATATCACTCTTATGGGGAATCATGTGAGTTAACGTATGTTAAAACCATTTTTAGTGTAATTTTGTATGTATTTATTCTTCAGAAATTTTTGCTACCCATCTACCTAAACAGAATCTAGTTAATTTTTAAATATGTAAATTCTGCATATCTCTCTCTCTCTCTCTCTCTGTGTGTGTGTGTGTGTGTGTGTGTGTGTGTGTGTGTGTGTCTGTGTGTGTATTCATTTGGTGGTCTGTCCTTATAAATTTTTTAATACAGCTACCTGGAATCTATCTATTTGCATTTTAATGCAATTAAAGTAAGTGTAAGTTTCCTTTTTCCATTTACTCTGAGTAAGAATAACCATGTAGAATACAGTGGATAAAAATATTCTTTCAAGTTAGCCAGAATATATTTTACTGGAGAGAATACAATATAAAAATACGTTGAATTATCACTTTCCTACCTTGAATAGAGAATGACCTTATAGAAAGATAAATTAAAATTCTTTACGAGTTGAATGGAAACCTGCTAATTCACTTAATAAAATCAAGCATTGGCTATCGAAGGCTAGCAATGGAGAAAAAATATATTTTTTTTATCATTCTGACTCTTGTCCTCAAGATTCACTTTCTTCTCAAGGTCTGTTGATAATAACTACTGGAGTAAGGCTGTGGGAACAGAAAAAACAGACATCGTGTGTTCTTTAAGACCAGTGTGCCTAATGTGACCATAAACTTTCCTGTTTCTCTCTATATTGTGTACGGTATAACCTTCAAATCAGCAGCATGGAACTTAGCACATAAAAAAAGTACTTGATACAGGATTTCTTAATGAATATAAACGTCAGAAACCAGAATGGAGCATTAAAGAGAGTTTTTACCACTGTCTCAGAGATCAAATAAAAGGATACAAACATGGAAAATTAACTTACCATTATGTGTCTGGGTGGCAAATTCATGCTCAATTAAGATCTCCTGTAGGTAGGGTTGCCTTCTGTTCTGGTTGGCTGGAACAGTCCCATTTATGATTTTCGTCCTAAGATTTAAAAAAAAAAATTCTCTTTAAAGTCTTAAATGTAATCCAGTTTGTATGCATTATGTGATCACTCTACATTTTGATATCACCATCTTCATTTATATTTTATGGAAATGCTGATTCCCCCTCTACTTCTAAAGAACATCTAATGTATCCAGAATATTTTGTTTTTGGATTCAGGTTTTATTAATATTTTTCATTGCAAAATGTTTCCAATTATAAAGCAATTTGGATAGCTCTGCATTAATAAACTTGCCTGTCTTTTAGAAGGGCCAGAGATTTTGAAATGCCTTGTAGACAAATACACACCTACACAAACACACTTTCACAGTGCTACCGAAAGGTTATTACAGCAATCTCTAAAGTATGCCAAATTTGGACTTGTGTGGCTGAGACCTGGATAGAGATGAAAAACTTCATGACTGAGCTTGGAGGAAAAGCACCTGGAGCTTAGCATCCAGGCCAAGGGAGCAAGACATAGAGGCAAATGGGATTCTCACCCTTTCTTGTCTAAGGTCTCCCTCCAATTCTGACGACCTGTCTGAAGAGCATCTTCCTGTGAAAATGACTAACCTTGAGAGTAGTGATCTCATCCAGACTACAGACTCGATCAACTTTGGATGATTTTACTTTATGACCTCAGTAAAGAGCAAGAAAATAATAAAGGAAGATTAGTATCTACATTAGAAGTACACATTACAACTGCATAGATTATTTCCAGTATATTAGGATAGGCCTATGTCAGTTTGTAGAAACTTCATTTATACAAGTTTTGCTGTCCTGTTCTATAATTGTCTGACATGCTTATACTTACGAATATGAGCTATTTATGTCACATCTTGTGTCTTCTGTTTGACAAAATGGTTCACCATTGGAGCCTGGCCCTTTAAATACTCCTAAGTATTTATACACTGGCTTATACACTCTCATAAGTGGCCACTAAAGAGAGAATTCATATGCTCTTAATAATATTGCTGTGCATATTAATGCAAGGTAATTTTTACCACTCCGTCAAGACTGCCCCCAAATTGTCTGGGATTCCAAGAAAGAAAATGTCTCTTTATTTATTTATTTTTTTCTAATTCACAAGGAGGCAGCCTACAAGAGAAAGGAAAGAGAATAAAAAACCAAGATAAAGTTATGATTAGACTAACTCAGGTGACAGATAACTATCCCTAAGAAATCCAGCCGTGACCCCTAGGAACAATGCCATGGTAGAATAAATAGAAATGCACTTTGAAAAAATGACACTTACATTGGAAAACAGTCAAATGCACTTGCATGGGTCACAACACTTACTTCATACCAGGAAATGCTGCGTGATGGTTCTCAGAAGTCGCATGACTCATGTAGTCTATCAACTCTCAGGAATGAGTTCTGAGAATTCCAAATAAGACAACCCCAGGCCAGAAAAAAAAGCCCTGAAATCTTTATTGTATTTCATTAGCAGTTTTTCTAGCTGTTACTTTTCAAGGTTTAAGAAATAAAGAAGATAGAAACCAATAGGTGGCCATATAAAACTGTCAAATGCAATTTGTAAAGTCTTAGAACTTTCTGTTCACTGTGAGACATAAAATTAGAGACAGAAAATGCAGATTATATTTATAATTTTTTTTGCAGTTTAACTTACCGCAATGCTATCTTGTATTTTATAGGAAATCATATGACTACATTAGTTACAAAAATAAACACATAATTGTCTTAAAAAATAGTTCTATAATGAATGTGGTTTTTTTCATTTATTTTGAAATGTCTACCCTCCCAACAACGTATTGATTCCATCTTTGAGAAATAAAATTAATCTTATTAACTGTGTGTGTGTGTGTGTGTGTGTGTGTGTGTGTGTGTTCGTGTTTGTGTGTGTGTGTGTGTGTATGTTTTCTTGTCTTACACTTTTCTAACCCTAGACCACAGATTCTCAGGTGTAATGATAATGTTTGTATAGATCTTTCTACACCAACATTATCCTTCACAGTGCATATTAGTGAGTGCATAATTGGAGAAAAATGTTTTATGATTTTAATATATATTTTCACATTAAAAGCAGTTTGACAACAGAGTACCTTAATGAAAGTGAAATTTAATGAGAGACTTTACTTATATTTTCTAATACTATATGTGCGGATAATTAAGCACATTTCTAAAGGGAAACAACTTTCCCATTTTCATCCCACTTCTTTACCATACATGTGTATAATTTGTTTTATGAATTATTAGGAAACATGAGAAGTAAGACTATGAATATGAGTTTATTATCCAATTCAGATAAGTTTATCTTTGGGTTGATATGAAATAGTTTATGCCTAAAGCAACCCAATTCCCCAGGACCATGATTTTCAATTATGCTGCTCCCACTGCCTTTTCTTTTGTAAGGAATACTTTATTTATTTATTTATTTTTTTGACGGAGTCTGGCTCCGTGTCCAGGCTTGGGTGCAATGGTGCAATTTCGGCTCGCTGCAACCTCTGCCTCAGGGGTTCAACTGATTCTCCTGCCTCAGTCTCCCGAGTAGCTGAGACTACAGGCATGTGCCACCACAGCCAGCTAATTTTCGTATTTTGATGGATTTTCACCATGTTGGCCAAAATGCTCTTGAACTCTTGACTTCGTGATCCCCCTGCCTCAGCCTTTCAAAGTCTGGGATTACAGGCCTACAACACCATGCCCTGTGTAAGGAATACTCTTAATGACACAGGTGCCACACTCTGTGACCAGTAAATGAATGCCAGGATTACAAAGCAGCAAGTTTACATCCTGCGAATTCCAGCTTCTGTAATCTGAATATGACATAACAGCGAATGACTGTGAAATTCTGACAAACTAAAGTACAATAGTGTTATCTTTGTGTAGTGAATTAGTGGAAAGAAAATTATTATCCAGAAGGAGAGAAGCTGGAAGACTCAGGGAGATGAAATAGTCACTAGATGGATATCCATGATCCTTAAACTTGGGTACACATTGTAGTTCACCCAGTTGTTGTTAATATGCATTATTGTAATCTTCCACAACATGTTAAATGAAATAGATCATGTAGAGCAGTGATTAATTCCTAGCTGCACATTTGAATCCTTTAAGCAGATGCACTCACTCCAGATTTTCTGTTTCCAGTATTCTAGGGCAGCAGGTTTCAACTTACGGTCTCTGGACTTACAGCTTCAGCATCACCAGGGGACTTGTTAGAAATACAAATTCTCAGATATTTCCCCAGATCTGCTAAATCAGACAATATGGATGGGTCTCAAAAATGTGTTAGAAAAGACTTCTAGGTGATGTTACGGAAAGTAAGATCCGAAATTTGAGAATCAGTATCTAGGATGAGGTCTATGCATCAGTATTGCTTAAATGTTTCTTCCAAGTCCCATGGAATCTGGAGTTGAGAAACACAAATTTTACAGGGCCTTCTTTAAAAGGAAAAGGAGTGTAACATAGTGGTATTAGAGAGTCCTGAGGAGCCAGAGGGGCTGGCTTTGGAACTGGAATAGCTGGGTTAATATTCATGCTCCTCCACTTACAGATTTGGTGACTCTGCAAAAATTGATCTCTCTGTGCCTCAGTTTACCACCATCTAAATCTGGTGATAATAATTGTACACACTTCATAGTATAGTTGTGATGATGAAATAGGCCAAGAAATGTAAAGCACATAAAATAGTGCCTGGCACCAAATAAATACTCAATAAATGTAAGCTACAAAATGTATCATTAAAGTATTATAACTACATGCTTTGAATATAAAGCAAATATCCATGGTTTCTTTTTGTGCTTTAAAAAAGTAATTAATTTTGAATAGTTTGAACTTAAAAAAATAAATTAGGTTAAATTCCCAAATTTTTAACCTGCACTAATGGAAACTCCTAAATGTTAATAAATGGAGATTTCCATTTCACCAATATATTTTTTTAAAATATTGTCTTAATTTAGGATGGATGCATTTCCAAGATATACATTTCATCATATTTTTATCAGGATATATCAGGTATGGTTATTTGCGACTGTGATCATCACTATCAATAACCGTGTTTCTGTCTAATTTCAGAGGATAGTCTAATCATCAATTTTTAACCTGGAGTCCAAGAGCATGAACAATGTAATTTATTGTTCTCTATGTGAATACAGTTGGTATTTTTGGAACTCTTTTTTATTTTATAGATTTAAATTGCAATTCTGAGTCAGAACCACTAGACTATCATATGAATTCTGGCACAAATATATTAAAAATTAAAATATTAAGGACTCCTGTATAAGAGGAATTTGACTTTTAATATAATTGGCTCCTTTTACTTATGGCCTTTGCTTTATATTGCTTTCTTGCCTCTCTTGTTAATTACTAGCTCGAGATCTGCTTATTATTTATTTATTCACACTTAGAAAATCTGAAAAACAAAACTCTATACTCTAAAATAAGAATATGCAGTTTTTGAAAGCCTGTAAGAATAAACCACAGAAACTTTCCACACATGGATTAAATGGCATTTGTTGTTGCCTGTACGAAGTTCCTTTGGAGTCTCATTTCATATGCACAGTAATGACCTCAGGGTAAGTGAATTTATAACTGCTTGTATAATTGCCCGGTAGTCTGATTTTCTATGAGTTACACATTTTGTATCATTCATTCCTGGATCATAGAGTCTATTATATTTCCTAATACATGCTAAGAGCTTAATCAATAGTTTATGAGTGAAGAAATTACTAAAACTCTAGGTGATGCTGCTTTTATGTAGATGTTCTGTAATAGGCAAAAGTATAAATAATTAAAATATCAGTATTTGAAACAGATAAAACTTAAGATTTTTTTCCTGATTACTTTTGAAAATATGTAAGTATTGAGATATTTTATGTTTTATCATTGTGGTTCACATTGGTTGGTTTATGACTGTAGAGGCTTATTTAAAACTTAAGTTTATTAAGTTTTCATTTTATATGAGTTATTCCTTTGAGCTATGCCAGCATATAATCAATTGACTTATAACTGTTAGGTTTCCTTTTATTTGTTTTCTCTTATTAATGAACAAATCATTTTGATATTGTGGCAGAATACTTACCATGGTTAACACTGAAAGTTATTCCTTCATTCAACAAATGTCTATTGAGTATCAACAAGTATCTTCTAACATATCTGTTTACTTTTACCTGGAGTTCCTGCATATACTCCTTCTTCAATTTTGACATGGGTGTATTTGCTGAGTCAGAGCTCTCATATAAATGATTCTAACTTTGTCTCCTTTGGTTCTTACCATTTTAGCATGTCACTTTTTGATGCCTACTAGCAATTATTTATGGAGAGCCATGCCATGTAATAAAATTATAAATATTAATATTTATGATGCCCCAGATAGTTATTGCTGAAATTATTTATATGGTCATATTTTATTTTTGAGTTTTTCAGTAGCTTTCTTATACAGGGTACTTGATATGAAACACATGCTATTTAACCTTGTACTGCATGATCTTTATAAATCAATTTGACAAAGGGATTTCTTTGGAAGAAAGATATTTGTTTTGTTCACTGTTTGTTGAACAAAAATAACATTTGAAAATGTTATTTTTCAAACTTGTGATGCTTTTTGAGGCTGAAGAAAAAGTCATATTGGAAATTGGTGTTGAATTCTAGCCAATATTCTGACAAGGTGTCATCTGACCTTGGCATTCAGATTAACATAGATCTCTTCGTTTCTGCCATAAATATTTACATATACCGAAGTTCAACTGTCTGTTTTATTTGAAAGAACCTTTATCAGATTGGTGATACATCTACTCTCTATTATGTAGAAAATATTTTAGAAAAATTGGACTATTGCCAATTTATTCATAGCATTGCATACAGCCATCTGGCAAATATTTTTCTTAATTGCTTTTTGGTGTGGTATGCACATCAAGGAGCTGCTGTGGCTCTCCTGACTACAATTTCTATATAAACATAGAACTTATCCTTTTTAGTAGGTATTTCCACTTTCCATTCTCTCCTTGCCTACTTTATTTAAGTTTGCACTCTCCCTTTTCTAAGCACACATGCCATTCACTTTAATAATAATGGACATCTGAGATATTTGATGGAAATTTCTGCAAAATTATATATGCATATATATATGCAGGTGAATACTCATTTGTATATGTATATATATATGTATGACATGTACACACATGAAAGAGTCTAACTGTAAACCTTATTCATTTATTGTTCTCCTAATCTACCATTAGTGATGCAGATATTATATTTCATCTGCTGACAAAAATGAAAAATAATACCCAAACTGAACATTTGTTTATTTTCTGCACGCACCTGCAGACTTTTCATCAAACTTTTCTCATAAAACTGTATTTAGTTTTTACATTGAGTGTTTTTCAACATGTCAGAATTAACTGTGGCACTTTAAAATTACATCTTAATTTGTATTAGTGTGTGGACACTATTGCATACCAGTTGAATCAGAATCTGATGGAATATAGCTTTGACATGTAATTTCCTAAGTTTCTTAGAGCATTCTGATGAACATTAACTTTTTTAAGACCTGTTTCCTTGTGTACATCATGTGACTTATATCTTGTTTTAAGTTTAATTTTAATAACTAGTGATGCATTATAAAGATTACACTTTTTTTCATCCAAAATAGAAAACAAGGAAATGCAACTAACACTATAAATTACCTGTATTTATATATTTGACTACTTAGAAGGAATATCCAGGATCTTTATTTTTTAGAAAAACTTTTAACTTTTAAGAAATGTTAGGAGTGATTTTTTTAGTCTATTCAACAGCTGTCACAAAATACCATAGACTGAGGTAGCTTGTACAAAGCAGAGATGTATTTCACACAGTTCTGGAAGCTGAAAAGTCCAAGATCAAGGTGTCAGCAGATTCGGTATCTGGTGAGGATCAGTCTCCTGTTCCACAAATGGCACCTTTTAGCAGGGTAGTAACATGGTAAAATGAACAAGGTAGCTCTCTGTGGCTTATAAGAGTTCTAACCCCATTCATGAAAGCATTGCCCCCATAACTTAATTAGGTCCCAAAAATCCAACTCCTGAAGCAACTAAATTGGTGATTAGTTGTCAATATATGACATTTAAGGGAGCACAAACATTCAGATTGTAGCAGCACTCTTAGCAACTTATTCAAATTCATGTCTCCTAAAATAGTACTATGCTTTTTATGACTTCATAAGTGATTAGCAAATGTTAATTAAATAAATGAAGAATATTCAGAGAAGCATGTGGGTGATAGAATTATAGTTAACTTGGATTTTGTTTCAAAAACAAAAATTTAAATAATTTGATATGAAAAATTAAATTTAATATCAAAGTTATAAATTCTTATTTTGTAACAATAAATTCACTATTACACCTTGTTGGACAGGTTTTTTTACAGCATAAAGTTGCAAAATTTCTAGGATAGGTTTTTTACAACATAAGGTTATGAAAGCTCTTGAAAACTTCTATTATAATTTAACTATTCAAACAATATTTAAAAACCTATTTAAATTAGTTGCATATGGAAGGATATAAAAGTGGATCTACCTAATTATAGTTGATTCACCTAATTATTCCAAACTAAATTATACTCCACGATGCTGCTATGATCTTGCAGAAAGACTCCTTAGCATGGTGAAATATCACAGTCTTACTGGGTTTGAACATTTAATGGCATCAGAAACACCACCCCCCAGTAAATTAATGGAGCAAAACAAGCTTTATGAACCTACGTCTAGAGAACTGATGTTCTTTTTATGGCTTTAGGTCACAGGGGTTGTTATGTGCTTTCGTGATATAAAATTACATGTTTTCTAACTTTTTCAATTTTGTCACAGTTAGGAATGTTGGATATCATAAATTTATACCTTAGTTCTTTGGTACATAAATTGGAGAAAATATAAATATTTTTGCAAGGCTTATTAAATAAAAGGATGAATGCACACATGTATTCAACAGGAACCCAATGAAATAATATACAGTGCCTCTTTGTCTGGTATCTATAATATTTACAGTTAAATCAGATCATTATAGGTATTAAATTATGTGTTATTACAATTATAAGCAAATTATTTGCACATGGATGAAGAGATGGCCATTATCCTTTTCTTTATACAAGGTATTTATCAATATCTCAACAACCCAAAACCACATCCATTAACATCTTACAGAATTTTCACATTTACTTTAGAAAATCAAAAATTAAACTGTAGACATTGTGATTATTATTGAATATTAAAATAAAATGGAGGTGCAGTACAGGCACTTTATCAAGTATGTAGTCATAATTATTTGCATACATGCAGCACATAACACAGGTTAATCAGAATATTGTTATGTTGAAACAAAATTTGTCCTATTAATTGGGAAAAGCTTCAGCATATTTGAACTGTAAAGAATGCGAAAGAATATGTACAATGGTAATTTTTGGCATTCAGGAAGAAGCAGAATGCTATCTATTTTAGATGTCTTTATTGGTCTAGTTATCTGCACAATTTTCCTGTGACCTACCGCTAGGCAGGTGTTGAGAGATGGAACTTGAGTAGCAAATGGTAATTAAAGACATTTAATTTAATCTGTCTTGCCAAGCAAGGACTCAAGACTATGAATGTAATACAAGAGGGTGAACTATTCGAACTAAGGTGTAAGGTGGGGCTTTCCCACAGAGAACTTAATACAATCCTGACTATTGGGAATGGGACACAAAGTTATTGACAGCTTATACAAATCTCTGACCTGCAAGTGCAAACTTAAGCTATGGGTATGTAGATTTATTCAGGTACCCATTCCAAATATCTCTTCCAGGATGACATGTGGACTGGCCAACCAATAGGAGATTGAGAACATGTGAAGACAGAAAACTAAAACTTTAAATATAAGAAGACACTCCCCTCCCCACATAGTAAAATATCATGTAATTCATATGCATAAAAATTGGTTGACCACTAAATATTATAGTCGAATGTAAACTGCGTATTATCAGGGGAATACAGGTGCTTTACTGTCTTCCTTTTCATATGCCTTGTCAAGAAGAATTAAACAGAAGCTCTGAAACATTGAGTTAATTGTGCTTTTTAATGGGTTCCTTAAAACAGGTATGACTGCCATTCTTCCAACTTAAATAAGCAAAACTATGCATATGAATTATTAAATAATTCTATTTAATACATTATTAAATTTTTGTGTCTGTGAACTTGAGTAACCAAATTAATTGAAATGGTGTATTAGATCATAAGCTCCTTTGAAGTTAATTACATCAGTTGCTAGAAAGAATTTTTCAAGATATATTGAAAATATACCAAGCTATGAATATTTCCAAGGTATAAATTACAGCAAAAAATGTTTAAAGTGTGGAATGTAACAATGGACCATGGTGTGTGACCTTGAGTCAATTGACAATGAATAAAATATAACATATTAAAAGAATTTCTTTAATTATTACTTCAAACCATTTAAATGTCTTTACACTAATAAAATGCAATCTGTACTAGGCAGCAGGGGAGGAGGAATTGATGTCTCTGTTGTAATATTAATACCAGTTAGAAGACTTTGTAATATTTAGAGCCCAAGTGGGCCGACATCTACCAAATGTCATAATTTTATTCCTTGTTTTCTGTTAGGATGACCTTGGTTAAAAGATAGCATCTTTTTATTTTAGCTTCTTTATGGTAAAATATACATGATTATAAGTTTCTGCTCTTATTTAATGTGTTTATTTGATGATATCAGATTCGGATTCTGAAACCATGAAAGCTTGAGAACCACTATGTGGAGGTTATTATAGAGGAGACATTAAGAAAAAAATTTTTTTACATTTTCTTTCTAGTCCTGCTTAGCTTATAGGAAAAAATAACCATAGAAAAATAAGTGTCAGTTTAAGTCTTCCAACTTCCAGTATAATTTTTCTCATTGGTTCATTTTAACTCGTGCTCAGTAGGTTTTTAGGTTCAACCTAAAATTATCTGCTTACATTTATAATTTGTTTTCTTTTTATTTATAAAAAATGTTCAATATGTTCAATAATATAAACCTGGTTTATATGTTCAATAATATAAACCTGGTTGAGACTGGTCTATAAGATTTGTATCTTTAATAGACAAGGGTTGAACAGGATCTTTTTTTAACCCGGACTGGCACATTGATGCTTCATCTATGTTTTGATTTAATGCGAAAATAATCCTGAATCTGTGAAGTATATTGATTTTGTACTTTAATGTGATTGCTTTATCGACACCTTGACATTTCCCTCTCTCAACATCCTATTAAAAGATAACTTTGAGAACATGAAATAGTAATGGTCCCTACACTAGGGTCAAAAATTTATTGCCATTTCTAGTGTTGTTAATAGGTTTAACTTGGGTTTTATTTATCTATTTATGAAATGGATCTTGCTTTGTCACCCAGGCTGGAGTGCAGTGGGATGATCACTGCTCACTGCAGCCTCAAACTTCTGGACTCATGTAATCTTCGTCTCAGCTTCCCAGATAGCTAGGACTGTAGATGCATACCACATTGCCAGTTAATTTATTTTTATTTTTATTTTTTTGTAAAGACTGGGTCTTGCTATGTTTTCCAGGCTAGTCTCAAATTCCTTGGCCTCCCAAAGTGGTGGGATTACAGGTGTGAGCTACCATGCGTGGCCTAGCTGGGGTTTTAAAGTATAGTGAGACATCTGGTATGGGTGGGAGGTTGTCCTCATCACATGAGGCAGGATGGGAAAAGAGCAGGGAGACTTGCAGCTCGTCATGGAAGTGGGTCCATCCACAAAGGCCAGCATCCCCAAACTACGGCCCATGGGCCGCATGTGGCCCCCTGAGGCCATTTATCCGGCCCCCCGCCGCACTTCAGGAAGGGACACCTCTTTTATTGGTGGTCAGTGAGAGGAGCACAGTATGTGGCGGCCCTCCAACGGTCTGAGGGACAGTGAACTGGCCTCCTGTGTAAAAAGTTTGGG
Organism: Saimiri boliviensis; assembly: GCF_048565385.1. Taxonomy (NCBI): domain Eukaryota; kingdom Metazoa; phylum Chordata; class Mammalia; order Primates; family Cebidae; genus Saimiri; species Saimiri boliviensis. The sequence continues at coordinate 21,881,670 of NC_133466.1, read as the reverse complement.
GACCCCTGCATGAAGGTATACGTTATTGCCAAAATTGACTGTTATAAAATTTTATTCTTTTATATTCTGCTTTCATGAAAGCACTGACTCTGCTCTGTGTTAAAAAAAATTAAAAGAATATATGTGTTCCACAGATAAGATAAAATATGCAAGGGCTGAGTAGTGTCCCTCAGTGTACTGAGGAGAGGGAACAGTGGCTGACACTAGCCAATTCTTGCTAAGTTCCCCAGAAATGGTGCTTACCATGTTATCCCCAAACAAAGAGCTGGCATTATGAAAGATATTGGGACTAGAACATCCTGGAAAACCTCTCCAAAGCACGTAATTAGAATTTCTTAGCAATATGTAAGGATTAGTATGGGGTTGGAAGGGCTTATTGACTTTCCATTATGTGACTTTCACACTCCCTATGAGTATAGAGCTCATATCTCTGTAATGTGTCTTAGAGGAAGAAACAGAAAATAAACAATTGCTGTTTATGCCATGAAATAATGGAAATGCATTGATAGATCAAACTTCAAACTGTGATGCGTTGTTTTCTCTTATTTCTAATCAAATACATATTACGTTCAGACATTATATTAGGAAAATGGGTTAATTGGCCAGATAGTGTCAGTTGCTAAATATTGCCTCTGTGGTACTTAGTGAACTTAGGCAATAGATTGATAACACAAAACATTAAAATGCAGTGTTTATTTACAAATGGAAATAATTCTAAACTACCTGATCTTTTGAGGTCCATAAACTGAAAATGCTTTAATCACCTAAATTCTGGAAGCTGAGAAATTAATTTATTTAACAATTTTCAAAATAGTCTGATATTCAAGAGCACCAGGACACTCATGACATATTTAATTCTTCATGAAGTACAAGTCATTAAAAACTTAAGGGGAGTAAGAGACTTAAAAAACAATTTCTTCTCTGTTCAGAATTATTTAAAGAATACCACGATAGTGGGTTCTGATTCAGGAGGATAAGTTTACCTTAATTATCACAACGGGCAGGGTCTCTTTGTTGACTGGAAATACAACAAAGCAGTTTATCTTGTAGACGGGCAACTAGAGACATATGGGACAGGTCAGCTGGACTGTTGCTGAGGGCTGTAATCTAAAAGGAATGTCAAAATGTCATTAAAAGGCAATGAGGTGGAGAACATCTTATTTACTAGAACTCCCCTAGAGGGAGAATATGTCTTGTAGTTCAAAGGCTACTTTGATAAATTACCAGTGGTGTGGGTCAAGGAAGAGGAGGGGGTGAGTTGGGAGGGTAGGAAATGGGGGAAACCACTAGACTGGATGCTAAGGTAGCTTCCATGTGGGAGAAGTACAGGAATTTATGAATACTCTACCCAAACACACACACATACACTCACACACAAGCACACAGAAAAATGGGTTAGTATGATCAAGTGTTTTTACACACACACACACACACACACACACACACACACACACGGGTTAGTATTATCAAGTGTTTCCACCAGCAATTTATTTCATAAATTGCTAAATACATTCTAACCATCTTAAACTCTGTACTAACTAAACCTAAATCCTAACTATTATTTTAAAAAATTTACCTTTATTTTGATTCAGTTCCAAGGTCAACACCATCCCCAAATTTGAACTTAGCACTTCTCAGAGCCATTTCATCTAAAATGCACAGAAATTTATTGCTTTACAAAAGCATGTCTGGCTTCTAGCAAATTATTTTTATTAGGACAAACAAGATACTGTGATATTTAGGAGGAATTGTGATATATCATTTATACACACACTACAGTTTATGTAATCCTTACCACGGCCATAGATGACTTACATGTACTGAGAATCAGGACTCTAGTCCAATTCAAATCTGACTGACCCCAGAATCCTTAGCATTTTCAATGTATTTCTGGAAATAGCCTCAATTTAGGTACCATAAACCACATTTGCACCTTTTACCACCTAATGTGTTGGTAGGGATTATTTTACTATTACATTTAGTTACAGAAAATAACTAGGCTAAGTATACTGAAATATGGAATACATGCTGCAGAAAAAAAGGCACACATTTTTTAAAATAACAGCTTGGTCCAATATTAAAGTGCTGTTACTTTGCTCTGTGCTATGGTTCTTTCCATGTGTCCCTTCCTTCATTTCTCTCACTGAACGTTGTCTTCCTTTGTTCCTTATCTCCTATAGTAGAAGTAAATGGCCCACTGCAACCTGTGAGTTTCTGGCTTGGCTTATGTATATACTCTCAACAATAGGACCTTGTCAAGTACTGTAAACCCTGATTCTCAATTCTTTACCTCAACTACTGGCAAAGATTTGAAAAATCCAGATCTGTTGTACATTGGTAATGGAAGTCAAATAGTACAGCCACTTGTGAAATTTGTTTGGCAATTTCTTATAAAACTAAATGTGTAATTACCCATATAACCCAACAATCTCATGCTTGGGCATCTATTCTAGATAAATGATAGCATACTTTCACACAAAATCTCTACACAATGTCCATAGCAGCTGTATTTGTAATAGCTGAAAACTGGAATCAGCCCATATGTCCTTCAAGAGGTGAATGATTAAACAAATTTTAGAAAATACATGTCACCAAATATTCATAATAAAAAGTAATAAACTAAACATGCAACAATTTGGATGAATTTTCAGGGAATTTTGTTGAGTGAAAAAAGCCAATCCAAAAAAGTTGTATATTGTGTAATTCTACATATCTAAATTATTTAAAATGGTAAAATTTATGAAATGAAGAATAGATTATTGGTTGTCAAAGTTTAGTGACATCAGAGGGGCAAGTGAGAAGGAAATGAGTGTGAGTACAAAATGGCAAAAAGAGAGATCCTTGTGATGTAGGCAGTGTTTAGTATCATGCCAGTGACTGTGGTGATAAGACAGGCAAAGCTGTACAGATGATACCATATGTGAATCTACAATTATCTGTGCTTTTAAAAAGTAGATCACTAGTTGTTTCCCAAATGAGTGAATATATGAATGAATGAATATCTAGTTGCCTATAACTCTAAAAGGAATTATTACTCATCTTCTTTTTTACTGTTTAATTAATGACCTAAAATCACATTTAGATTTGCTAGATTCATTTCCTGCCAACTATAGCAAACAGAAATGTGAGCCTTTTTCTAATGAGAATGACATGGACAATATATTTAACTTCTAATGTCAGTACTATGTTGTAAGGTGGCAACTATTGACCATAGGTTAAGCTAGAGTTTAAATTATTTTAAAGCTAAAGTCACATTTTTTGATTGATGATTCCCAATATTAAACAGATTTATGACTAACTTTATAATACTATTATTTAAAATATGATATATAGTTCATGATCTCTTACCAATGTACTAGGAAACTACATTGACCAAATTCTGAGTAATGCATGCTTTATCAAGAATTTTCAAGATAAAAGCACTGGGTAGATGCTATTAGGAAAAATGCTTTTGAGATGTGACACATTACAGCATTTTTATGCCTTTTACATCTAAAAAGAATCCTGTTCTTCTGTCTATGGTTCTCCTAAGATTCATGCCCATTTGAAAAACATTCTGTCAGTATTTTAGTTTTATATGAACATGCCTGCCCATTAAGTTATAATGTTACATTAACATATAACATCAACTGAAAACATAAAATAACAAATTACACTCCAAATACTTATAAAGAAGTAGATAATCTGCTCTTTGATATCTCTTATTAAATAAAACCTGCCTAATGTAACATATACATAGGATTTAGGGGTGATTGGAAGACATTCCAGACTTTCCAAACATAGATCTTTTGATCAACTCAGAACAACAGAATTGAATATTTGACAACTAAATTTTCACAGTTGACACTAGTACACCATTTTTTTCCTTCAAACATTTGTGATTCATTTGGGAGGACAGTATCTGAACACCAACTTCTACTTTAAGCTCAACCTGATAAGACATAACAAAACTAACTTCTAAATGTTTATTTTCCTTGCTTCTGTGAATGAATTTCACTCATACTAAAGATGTATAGGAAGCAAAGCTCATGATGTTGTGTGGGTGTATTTTGTGTTTTCCACTTATTTTTGTGTGGGTTTCCAATTTTTGATAATTACAGTCTTTCCAAGTAAAGAATTTTATGAAAAATGTTTATAGATGGAGATTGTTGAAATAAGCATGATAATTACCCAATTTCTGCATTCTTAGTAATGTCAGGATTTCTAAATAGCCAGCTCCATTGTTCTTTCCATGGTATCTCATTTTGAAGAGGCACTTATTTCATTTTGCAAAGCTTAGTGAAAACTTAATTTGAGTAAGGTCATATATGTAATATGAGTGTCAGTATAATTGGCCAGTTAACTGCAATGCCTTAAGATTTGATTTCTTCTTACCAATCCTTGTAATTATCTTTTTAAGTCCATAGGAACGCCTAAGAGGTGTTTCCTGAAAAAATACAGGATGTGCTATCAGCATAAGGCATTATAAGGAAGAACTACTTATAAGAACAATCAAGTTTTAGACCCTCAAATATATTTGACATGTAATTTGGGCAGAGATAGTCAATAAATATCTAGTGTGTTCTGATTATGTGCTAGACACTGTTCTAGGCACCAGGGGGAATACACACACACACACACACACACACACACACACACACACACACACATAAATGAAGGAGTTAAACTCTGATGTAATTAATTTTAGCTCTAAGTAATACTAAATGAAACTGCTGGCAAGTGGAGTGATATAATCCTGGAAATACACTGATTTTGGAAGTCTTTTGAATACATTTAGGAATATGAAATATTGAAGGTCAGAGGCTGGTGCTGAAGTTTTACTGATATTTTATTTGTGATGATCAAAGCCTTAAAAAAATGTGATAATAGAAATATGGTGCAGTATTGGGAGCCAACCCAGATGCTCCATGACTAGTGAAATTATAAGAATAAAATGATCTGTATGTGCATGTGCTCATCATTATGCAAAGAGTAAAACATACTGCATCAAAACCTTTCAGAATACAATGGTTTTGTCAATGCTGTATGGAACACAGTCTTAAAAATATACTCATGTTAGAGCGGCAACATTGTTTAGGTGCTTGAAGAATACATACAAAGATTATTTTTAACATAGGAAGTTTACTAAACTAATAATTCTTAAATGTTGGCCTAATAAATAGAGTTTATACATGTTTAAAATCTCTTCAAGGTATATGTGTTCCTGTAATCCCAGCACTTTGGAAGCTGAGGTGGGCAGATCTGTTGAGGTCAGGTTTTTAAGACCAGCCTGGTCAACATGGTAAAACCTCACTTCTACTAAACAGAAACAAAATTAGCCAGAAATGGTGGTGTGGGCTTGTAATTCCAGCTACTCGGTAGGTTGAGGCAGAGAATCACTTGAACCCAGGAAGTGAAGATTTCAGTGAGCCAAGATTATGCCACTGCACTGCAGCGGAGGCAACAGAGCGAAGAGTTTCTTTTTTAAAAAACAGAGTAAACCAGTGTATGTGTGTATGCATGTATGCCTGTGTGTGTGAGTATATGTTGTGAGATGTTTGTTGAAGATTATTTTCATAAACAGAAAACAAACTAAACTGTTCAACTCCTTTTCCTGCCTCTTTCCACTTGGATGGGAAAACATGTAAATAGTATGGTAAGAAGAGAGCTAAAAGTTTTTATGAGCTGAATTTGAATGCTGATAAAACATTCTTTCATAACTAAAATAGCCACTGTTTAAGAAGCTTCAAGGGTAGCTAGATCTATTCTTTCGAAGACCTGAGACTATTTGTCAGGCTTTTGGGTCTCAGTTTTAATGTACTCGACGCAATTTTGGACATGTAATTTGGGCGGAGATAGTCAATAAATAACTAGTGGCTTTTGACTATGTGCTAAGCTCTATTCTGGGCACCAGAAAAATATCAGATAGTCCAAATTCCAGACCCTTAGTTATCTGGCATGAGGAGTCTAACATCTGGGAAAGAAAATTCAGCAAAAAACAGAAGAAGTAGAAAAATCACAGTGAATAAATGGAGTATGTGAGGGAAGGGTAGATTAAAAACTAGAGCAGATGTAGGGTACTGCTGTGTTTTGAGGGATCATAATTAATCACATTTTTCTTCCCCTGTGAGTTACAAACCAACTGAGAAATAGGCATGGAGTTGGACAGATGGAGAACAAAACTACCTTTATTACTGCTAAAACTGATGACCTAGTTATGTGGCCACAATCTGGTGTTCTAATACTTGCTCTCTGAGATGAACTTCTCCATACAGAACTACAGCCTGCCCCAGTAGCATTACTGGGTGATGAGGGAACATAGCCAAATGCATTGTCCTGTTCTCAGCCAGGGGCTCAACCACCCATGCCCAGTTCCTTCCCTCTAACTTATCAGTCATATTTCATCAGTCCCCTCTTGGTTATAGTGAATAAGGGGGCTTCAAGGATAGGTAGAGATGTTCTTTCAATACGTGACCTTGGTGAAGATTGAAATGAGGATTTCTTTCCTATGGAAATGTGAAGAGAGTTTGCTTCAGGTTATTTTAGGTGCAGGTAGGAAGACCCTGGATAATAGGCCAGAGCTACATGAACCAAATTAAAACAAAAACTAAAACAGCAAAAGGTCTTTAGCAAGTGTCTCCTGGTCGAAGCAGGTAATTTGGAAACCTTGGTTGAAGTTTTAACAGAGGGAAAGTGATTGTCTTTGGCAATCCTAAACTCTCCCTAAAAAACGGAGTTTTTTTTAAACTTAGGAGGACTACCAGTGTAATGATGGAAAGTGTAGGGGGAGTGCATAGCATAGGGGACATGCCAAGGGTGCCAGGGGGTTTTTCCCTGGGTAGAAAATCCAGTTTTTGCTCTCATGATAGGTGAGACAAGCAGACAAGAAGTAAAGAAGTAAACAATATATCTGCTAGTTTTTGACAAGCATAATGCACCATGCCACCAGGTCATTGTGTTTGCTCAGTACAAGCAACACTTAGGGAAAAATCGATGCTTAGGGAAATTATGTGTAGTGGTCTAAGTCTGTGCACGAACCCTAGAGCACAAAGTCTGGCAACAACAGTGTGCAAGACAGCCCATCTGACCTAGCAACACAGAATAAAGATTCCTGTCTGAGTTTGTTACTGGTACTTAATTAATATTTGGGTATACATTTTTATTTAACAGATTTACTTAATTATATCTCTGTTGCAGAAGTGAAAGTTTGTAAGGTGCTACAGAAATGAAAAACAAAAAATCTTTTCAAAAAACCAGCTCCTCTCCTGGATTTATTGATTTTTGGAAGGTTTTTTTGTGTCTCTGTCTCCTTCAGTTCTGCTCTGATCTTTATTTATTGTCTTTTGCTAGTTCTGCTCTGATCTTTATTTATTGTCTTTTGCTAGACTTTGAGTTTTTTTTTTTTTTTTTTTTTTATCTTGCTCCTCTAGCTCTTTCAATTTTGACGATCGAGTGTCGATTTTAGATCTTTTCTTGCCTCTCATGTGGACATTTATTGCTATGTATTTTCCTCTAGACACTGCTTTAAATGTGTCCCAGAGATTCTGTTATGTTGTGTCTTCGTTCTTGTTGGTTTCGAAGAACATCTTTATTTCTGCCTTCATTTCATTGTTTAGCCAGTCAACATTCAAAAGCCAGTTGTTCAGTTTCCATGAAGCTGTGTGGTTCTGAGTTAGTTTCTGAATTCTGAATCCTAACTTGATTGCACTATGGTCTAAGAGACTGTTTGTTATGATTTCTGTTCTTTTGCATTTGCTGAGGAGTGATTTACTTCCAATTATGTGGTCAATTTTAGAGTAGGTGTGATGTGGTGCTGAGAAAAATGTGTATTCTGTGGGTTTGGAGTGGAGGTTCTGTAAATGTCTATTAGGTTTGCTTGATCCACGTCTGCGTTCAAGTCCTGGATATTCTTGTTAATTTTATGTCTTGTTGATCTGTCTAATATTGATAGTCGAGTGTTAAAGTCTCCCACTATTATTGTGTGGGAGTCTCTCTTCGTAAGAACTTGCTTTGTGTATCTGGGTGCTCCTGTATGGGTGCATATGTATTTAGGATGGTTAGTTCTTGTTGCAAGATTGTTTCTGTATGTAGTAGGGAGGATTCTGAGTGATTTCTCAAGATTCCCATACTTTGGTTATTCAATCAAACTTGAACCTAGGTACTGCTAGGAAGAGACTCTCAAGGTAGAATTAATTAACTCATTCACTGATTTTAAACTAGGGAGATTATCCTGGATTAACCAGGTGGGTCTAGTGTAGTCACATCAGTGTTTACAAGCAGCAGAAAAAGCTAATGGATCCGTCATATAAATGTCTCAAAAAATAATGGCAGAGGAGAGATGATGTAGAAGGAGAGGGGGAGGGAGTCAAAGTGAGAGAAAGACGCCACCACATCTGCTAGCATTTAAGATGGGGCTGAAAACCGGGAATGGAGGTGACTTTGGGAAGATGATAAGAACCACAGGCTGAAAGCTGGGAGGAAAATGGAAACCTCAGTCCCACAACCACATAGAACCAAGTTCTGTAAATAGCCATAGAGTCTCCAGAATGAAATGCAGCCTTGCAAGCACCTTGATGTTGGCCTTGTGCAGGGGCTAACTAGCTATTCTATGTTGTGCCGTACTTCCTACTGACAGAAGCTGTGAAATAATAAATGGATGTTTTTTAAGCTACTGAGTGTGTGGTCATTTATCATGGTAATAGAGAACACATTGCACAAATGTGTTTGGGATATTCTATCAGGAAGGGCTTACTTGTACTTGTGAGCATGGCCTATAAGCTGAACCAAGAGCTGTCAAACAGTCCAGTGCATAGTAAAGTTACCAGATTCCATCTGGCATATATTGAAATAGAAATGATAAGAAAATTAGTTCTCACTTTAGAGGTTTGCGACCAAGTATACTCTCAGAAAGCTCTCTTGGTGTTCAATACAGAGGACTACAAACTAGGGAGTGAATGTTTAAGTTAAAGGTTGTGGTAGGCAGAATGATGGCCCCAAAAATGTCCATGTGTCTGGAACTGGTGATTGATTATGTTATGCTGTATGTCCAGAAAGAATTAAAGTTGTCAATTGAATTCAAATTGTTAATTGGCTGGTTATAAAAAGATTATTATATAAAACAATTAGGTGGGTCCAATGTAATCACAGGAGTCCTTAAAATAGTTTGAATGAGATATGACCATGGAAGAAAGGGAGAGAGATGTGCAGCTTTATTGGCTTTGAAGACAGTAAAGAGGCCTCTATAATCTGGAAAAGGCAAGGAAGTGAAATCACCCCTAGAACCTTCAGAAAGGAACACAGTCCTGCTGGCACTTAAATTTTAACCGAGTAATCCAGGCATGGTTGGCTCAAGCCTGTAATCCCAGCACGTTGGGAGACTGAGATGGATGGATCACCTGAGGTCAGGAATTCTAGACCAGCCTGGCCAACACTGTGAAACCCTGTTTCTACTAAAAATGCAACCTTAGCTGGGCATGGCAGCACACACCTGTAATCCCAGCTACTTGGGAGACTGAGACAGGAGAATCACTTGAACCCAGGAGGCGGAGGTTGCAATGAGCTGAGATTGCACCTTTGCACTCCAGCCTGGGCGACAAGAGTGAAACTGTACCTCAAAAAAATAAACAGTAAATTAATTAGTCAATTAATTTAAATAAAAAATAAAAAATAAAAAATTTAATCCAGTAAGACCTGTGTCAGACTTCTGACATATGTCAAATACAAATTGCAGATTTGTGTTATTTCTCAAGCTTACCCAATCCATGGCCCGCGGGCTGCATGCAGCCCAGGATGGCTTTGAATGCAGCTCAACACAAATTCATAAACTTTCTTAAAACAGTATGAAAATATTTTCTTTGCAATGTTTTTTAGCTCATCAGCTATTGTTCATGTTAATGTATTTTATGTGTGGCCCAAGGCAGTTCTTCCAATGGGGCCCAGGGAAGTCAAAAATTAGACACTCCTGGACTTGAAAGCCCCCAAGACTGTGATAATTTGCTTCACCAGCTAATGGAAAACTAATACAAAGATAAATTGGCTTAAGTAGAACTTAAATTGTTTCTACTCAATTTAAAACACTCACTGTCCTATGACGATGTTTTAGTCAACTATGGACTGGGTATATGATGGTAATCTCATGAGAGTATAGTGGAATGAAAATTTCCTATCACCTAGTGATATTGTAGCTTTGTAACATCATGGTTAAAACACATTATTCATGTGTTTCTGATGATGCTACTGTAAACAAACCTACTGTGCTGCCAGTTAATAAAAGCATAGCACATACATTTATGTATACTGAATAATACTTGATAATGATGATAAATGTCTTTGTTATATGTTTATGTATTTACTACACTATACTTTTATCATCATTTTAGAGTGTACCATTTCCACTTGTTAAAAATATTAACTGTAAAACAGCTTCATGCTGGTCTTTCAAGAGGTATTTCAGAAGGCATTGTTACCATAGGAGATGCAAGCTCTGTGCTTGTTGTTGCCCCTGGAGACCTTCCAGTGGGACCTGGTGTGGAGGTGGAAGACAGTAATATTGATGATCCTGATCCTAGGCTAATGCGTGTGTTTGTGTCACAGTTTTTTAACAAAAAAGATTAAACAGTTAAACCTAAAGAACTTTAAAAGTAGGAAAAAACTTACTGAATAAGGTTGTGAAGAAATAAAACGTATTTACAGCTGTACAGTGTGTTTGTGTTTCAAGCTATTATGAAAGTCAAAAAGTTAAAAAAAAACTCATAAAAAAAGTTACATTAAGCTAAAGTTAATTTATAAGTAAAAAATATGTAATATATATAATTATATATACTATATATTAATAAATTGGTTCAGTCTAAGTATACAGTGTATATAAAGTCTACAGTAGTGTATAATAATGGTCTAGGGCTTCACATGCACTCACCACTCATTTATTCAGTCACCCTCAGCAACTTTTAGTCCTGTAAGCTCTATTCATGGTAAATTTCATATACAGGTATATCATTTAAAAAATTTTTTGTACTGTGTTTTATTGCACCTATTCCATATTTAGATACATTTATATATACAAATATTTATCAATGTGTTATGATTGCCTACAGTATTCAGTACAGGAATATGCTATAAAGGTTTGTAGTCTAGGGGATATAGGCTATACACTATAGCCTGGGTTTGTAGTATGCTACAGCTTCTAGGTCTGTGTAAGCAAATTCTGTGACATCACACAATGATAAAATTACCTAAGGACACATTTTTCAGAAGGTATCTCCATCATTAAGCAATTCAAGAGTGTATTTAATTCAGTCCCTTCAATGAACTCTTCCTCTTATTTCATCCCTTTCATGTATTCTACTCTACCTCCTAAATTTATTTCCATTCAATAATTCTTCAAAATGATACTCCTATGTATTTCATAATTTAATGTGCCCATAGATCACCTTCTTATGTTAGAATGTAAATTCTGATTCACACTGGGGTGGGGCCTTAGTTTCTTCATTTTTTTATAAGCTGCTGATGCACAAAGCATACTTTGCTATACTGAGCTGATAAGATTGTCAGAGGTGGAATTAAAAGCATAGCTTGTTTATTGTGCCTTGCTAATGTTACTCTTGACAGATATTTCATATTTTATATATTGAACTTTTGTGGCAACCCTGCCTTGAGTAAGTCTGACAGTTTCTCCCTATTCTCTAAGACATCATAATATTGAAATTTGGTCAATTACCAACCCTACAATGGCCTCTAAGTGTTTAAGTAAAGGAAGGAGTCAAACAGATCTCTCAATTTAAACCAAAAAATAGAAGTGATTCAGCAAATTTTCCAGGAAGGCATGTGAAAAGCCAAGGCAGGCTGAAAGCTGTCCTCTTATTTCAAACAGTTGGCCAAGTTGTTAATGAAATGGAGAGTTTCTGGAGGAAATTAAGTGTTGCTCCATTTAATACTTGAGTGAAAAGAAGAAAAAAACGTTTTATTGCTAAGACAGAAAAAGTTTTATTAATCTAGTTAGAAGATCAAACCAGTAGCAATATCCCCTTAAGCCAAAGCCTAATCCAGAGCAATACTCTAGTATTATTCAATTCTGCAAATACTGTAGGGGCTAGAGAAGAAAAAGGTTTAAAACTAGCAGAGTTTGGCACATGAAAATTTAAAAAAGAAGACCATTAAATTAAAAAAAAAAGCCACCTTCATAAAAGTATAAGGTGTAATTGGAAGTACTGATGGTGAAGCAGCTGCAAATTATGCAGAAGATCCTGATAACATCATTGATGAAGATGGCTACAGTAAACAATACATTCTCAGTGTAGGTGAAATAACCTTCTATTGGAAGGGGATGACATCTATGTGACTTTCATAGCTACAGAGAAGTCAATGTCTGGCTTCAAAGCTTCAAAGGACAGATATCTCTCTTGGTGAGGGGCAGTCTTATTAATAAAGCAATAGATTTCATAAGGCTACAGCTTTTATAGATAGTGATTCCTCTGATGGATCTGGGCAAAGTAAATTTAAAACTTTCTGGAAAGGATTCACATGCTATTAAGAATATTTGTAATTCATGGAAAAAGGTCAAAATGTCAACAGTAACAGGAATTTGGATTAAGTTGATTCCAACCTTTGTAGATGACTTGAGAGGTTCCAAATATCAGTCAGAATGTAACTTCAGTTGTGTTGGAAAGAAAAAGGAAACTAGAATAAAAGTGGAGCATGAAGATATGACTAAATTGCTGCAGTCTTAATGACAAAACTTTAAGAAACAAGGAGTTTCTTCCTATGGATGAGCAAAGAAAGTGGTTTCTACAGATGGAATCTACTCCTGGTGAAGATGCTATGAACATTGTTGAAATGTGGTAAAGGGTTTAGAATATTACTTAAACTTAGTTGGTAAAGCAGCTGCAGTTTTGAGAGGACTGACTGGCATTTTCAATGAAGTCCGTGGATAAAATGCTATCAAAAACATTGAATCCTATAGATAAATTTTTTGTGAAACAAAGAGTCAATGGATACCCCAAACTTTATTGCTTTCTTATTTTAAGAAATTGGCACAACCACTTCAGTTGTGACATAGGCCTATACCTTCAGCAGCCATGAGCGTCAAAGCAAAACCCTCCACCAGTAGGAAAAATATGACTTGTTTAGGTTTAATGATTGTTAGATTGTTAGCATTTTATAGCAACAACGTATGTTTTAATTAAAGTATTACATTCTTATTTTAGACAAAATGCTATCAGCATAACTTTATAAGCATGGGGAAACCAAAAATTTGTGTGACTCACATTTTTGTGATATATACATTATTGCCAAGATCTAGAACCAAACCTGCAATGTCTCTGACATATGCCTATACCTTCAGCCTGCCAACTGATTCTTACAGAATTATCTCTATATATGTTAATAAGTGGTTAATAAAATAATATATATTATTTATATATTAAAATGCACATTATTTATATAATTTATAAATATTAATATATATTTATAAAAACAAACTATTTATATAAATATAAACTATATATAATATATAATTTATATATAAGATTATATATGTAATTTTATTAACCACCTAAAATGTATGTATATAACTGTATATCAAATATATGTGTGTTATATATATTAACAAAGACTCATTCTTGGAAAATTATTATATAAACTAGGGACTCTAAATTTCTAACTTCCATATTGAGTAAAAAGTAACTGAGAACTTATGTAACATTGTCAGGATTAGATTTGCCTGTGATAATCTCCTAAACGTCGTTCCTCAAGGTCCCCACAGTACTAAGAAAAAATGTTTGAGTACTTTCCTGTCTTGTTTACAAAACAAACCTCTTGATAATTAATAGTTAGTCTCTAGGAAAATGTACTGAGACATGAAAATTTATTCTGCATTGTACCTTTTTAATTGATGAGTTCTCCAGTATCCAATACGAATTACAAAACCAAATGAATTTGTCTGAAAGTCTGATTTAGTGCAAAGATCATCACTTCCATTTGAAAGTAAGAATTCAGTCTTTACATATTGTCATTATCCCCAAGGAGAGTTACAGTTAGATGGTGGTTTAAGAAATATATTTCTGATAATTCCAAGAGATGGTTTAAATAATCCGATGCACACCATTCAGTGTATTATCTTCATCAGTCATCCTTCTTCCAGGTATTCACGTGATTTTGCTTCAGTCCCAACCAAAGATTTTCATTGTTTTCCATCATCAAAAGGTTTTTTAGAAAGAAGTATTTATGGTAGAACGATTATATTCCTTTGGGTCTGTACCCATCAATGAGATTGCTGAATCAACTGGTAGTTCTGTTTTAAGATCTTTGAGAATTCTCCAAACTGTTCTCCACAGTGGTTGAACTAATTTACATTCCCATCAGCAGTGTATAAATGTTCCCTTTTCTCTGAAACCCTGCCAGAATCTGTACACTAAATCCATGTACAAACATACAAATGCACCCTCGAACCTAAAAGTTGGAAGAACATTATACACAAAAAGCAGGATTTAAGGAGTTTGATATTAGCCTGGCTAATATAGTGAAACCCCGTCTCCACTAAAAATACAAGAATTTAAGTCTGATTCCAGACTCTAAGGTAGAATCCATAGTGGTAGACCTAAAGCATTGTTCTGTTAGTTTGTTTGTTTTTGAGACGGAGTTTCGCTCTTGTTACCCAGGCTGGAGTTCAATGGCACGATCTCGGCTCACCGCAACCTCTGCCTCCTGGGTTCAAGCAATTCTCCTACCTCAGCCTCCCGAGTAGCTGGGATTATAGGCACGTGTCACCATGCCCAGCTAATTTTTGTATTTTTAGTAGAGACAGGGTTTCACCATGTTGACCAGGATGGTCTCGATCTCTCGACCTCGTGATCCACCCGCCTCGGCCTCCCAAAGTACTGGGATTACAGGCTTGAGCCACCGCGCCTGGCCCTGTTTGTTTGTTTGTTTGTTTGTTTTTCTTTTTTTTTTTTTTTATTGCATTTTAGGTTTTGGGGTACATGTGATGAACATGCAAGATTGTTGCATAGGTACACACATGGCAGTGTGCTTTGCTGCCTTCCGTCCCCTCACCTGTATCTGTCATTTCTCCCCATGCTATCTCTTCCCACCTCCCCACCCCCCGCCCCTCCCCCATTTCCCCCCAACAGACCCCAGTGTGTAGTGCTCCCCTCCCTGTGTCCATGTGTTCTCATTGTTCAACACCCGCCTATGAGCGAGAATATACGGTGTTTGATTTTCCTCAAGGACCTAAAAATAGAAATCCCATTTGACCCAGCAATCCCATTACTGGGTATATATCCAAAGGATTATAAATCATTCTACTACAAGGACACGTGCACACGAATGTTTGTTTGTTTTTTAAAGCTCTCTGGATGTTTCTGTTAGTCTGTCAGCTCAGGGTTGAGGTTTGTTGGTCTGTAATGTCACTGCCTAATAGAGTAACCACTAGCCAAATGTTAACATGGAACACTTGATGTTTTCAGAGTTTAAAATGAGATGTTCTATAAATGCAAGAGTGCACCAAACTTTGAAGGCTGATGTGAAAAATGAATGTGAAATATCTTATTTTTGTTTTGATTATGTATTGAAATAATATTAAGTTGCATATACTTGCTTAAATAAAATATTTTAATTATTCTTACTTATTTTTATTTTATTCATGTAGCTACCAGAAATTTAAAATTATATATGTGTCTCACACTTGTGGCTTGCTTAAGATTTCTCTCCAGTACTGGTCTAGAAAGGCATATACCCGTCTAATTTGTTAACTCACGTGGTACCTCTTTCTTCTGCTGTTATTCCACTTTTCCTTTACGCATTTCAATGTGCTAGGTGCTCAAGTCATCCTCCTGCTACTTTAGTGAATAGTTTCACATTGAATGAAACAAATCACCTATCAAAGACATCTCCAGACTATTCTCTGTAGAAATTTTCTTCTTCCTACTTCTGAAGTAATATGTGAGCTCTGAAAATGATAAGATCATTATTTATGGTCATTAGAATTTTGCAACGTAAGGGAGCATGATATACACCAGTACTCTTAAAAGAAGTTGTTAGAGGAGAAATCCTTCTTCCAAAAATAACAATTGAAGAAACAGATTTGTAAGTACCGATGAGGGAAAAGTGGAAACATATAACCTCCTTTATTTTGGAAAGCGTTCATAGCTTCATGGACATGAGAGGAATATGGCAATCTGTGATTATTGATACAGTAACTATATTTGTTTTTCCTTTCACTTCTTCATCTACTTTTTGACTTCTACACATTTAATTTTATTCATATTTATAGAGAATGGGGGAATATAAAGCTTTTAAAACTGTATTTTATCTAGTGAGCTGGACAAATTATTTTACCCTTTTTAGAGTACGTAGGAAGGAATTCCCCCTTGAGCCAGTTAGCTTTCACTGTATGAGAAAATCTAAAGGAAAGTATTATAAATACTTTAATTCTATTTTTCATTCATTTTCTATACACTTTCTTTGGAACATGCTGTTTTATCAATCCACATGAATGCTGGCTTTTTTCAGTAGTATCTATTATTTTCATTACTTTCTTTTAAAAAACAATAATTTTTATAATGAATCCATAAAATCTTGAAGGTTTTATTTTTCATATTTCTACTCAAAACCAATATTATGTACATTATGGGAGTATATATATACACACATTAACATACTATACGTATGTATGTGCTATATATGACATATGGCTAATAGATATATGACTAATATATATGAGTAATACACCCAATACACACACACACACACACACACACACACACACACACACACACAAATTTATATGGTTCTCCATAGAAACAACCAATACCATGTGTGTGTGTATACACACTTACATAGACACCTAAATATACATGTATACACCAATACATACATAAAAACACATACACACATAGAGCGATATTAAGGATATATAGAAAAGAGAGAGAAAGAAATAAAAATATATATATGTGTGTGTGTGTGTACCAGGTCTCACAACCACGAGTTACTTTATATACATTAATATATAAGTATATATTACATAGAAATATATAATGCATAACTATATATTATATATTTATTATTTTGTATACTAAATATATATTACATATAAAGGAATTAACTCATGTGGCTGTTAATATATATTTTTATATGTGTGTGTATATATATATATATGCGCAAAGGAATGAACTCATGTGCCTGTAAGAGCTGGCTGTTCTGAAATCTGCAGGGTTGGCTGTCATGTTGGAACCTCAGACAGGATTTTTATGTTACAGTCTTGAAGGAGAAGTATTTCTTTTGTGAGAAATCTCAGTTTTGTTCTTAAGACATTCAATTGATTAGATAGTTCCCACTCACATTGTTGATAGTAATTTCCTTTACTTAAAGTTGACTGCAAATGTTAGTAACATATGCAAATGACATATCTTCACAGCAACATTTAGACTTGCTTTTGATTAAACAAGTGATATCATAGCCTAGCCAAGTGGATACATAAAATGTAAGCATATAATTATATTCATATATATATGAATGACTTGATTCAGTGTGAACAATTTATAATACAGTGACTATATTCTGAAGTGATTCAGAGCCTTACAAGATAAAGTGAGTAGTCACTTTAATTTTCATGAAAATATTATATATATATATATATATACACACACACACACACACACATATATATGGGTGTGTGTATATACACACATGCACAAATATATATATTATATATATATAAAATATATATATACACACACACACACACACACACACACACAGACACACACACACACGTATTTGTCTGTAGAGAGGGATCGAGTCTGTAAGAAGACACTGGAGTACAGAATCCATCCCTATAAGAGATGAATACATCATTCAATGCTCCCATTCTTTAAGCTAAGCTATGGAGCCTCAATTGTAATAAAATTAAAATCAATCATAATTTTATATATTTTAGTAAACTTTGCGATAATATAATACTATTGGAAGTAAGCTCATTAACTAGAATGCAAAAAAAAATTGTGTCATTTAGAATTTTTTACAAAATATGTCCAATTTGAAAGTGCAAATTCAATATACCTGTATAATTTTTCATCAAATCTGATGTTTTTGGAACATATACATGTTTAAGACCCATAATAGAGACAAGTGCTAATGGAGATGTTATTCTGAAATACTCTAGAGGTACAGAAGATAAGCATAATCCAAATGATAGACACCCTACTAGCTTAGGGGAAAGTACATAATATGAATTGAGTTCATTTAGTTTAAAATTTTTAAATTTTCATCACCTATCTCTTCATGGAAAGAAACAACATGATTACGTTTATGTAGTATACATTGTACTACAGAATAACCAAAACTGATTTTTGATACAGTCTTATTATAATGAAATGTCAGTTAATTTTTATGTATTTGATCTCCTATCAGTATATTAACTGTATTTGGTTTCCAGCTTTGTATGGCTCCCTCTGTACTTTTCTGTTTCTATTCATTTTCATATACTTCTTCAGTATCACTCACTTTTTAACCCTTTGCCTTTACTGAATTTAGATTTTGTAGCAGTGAGCAAGTTAATAAATACATCTGAACACATGTAATTTTATTTACTAAAACATTAAGATTCCTTATATATTGGTAATGCCTACTAGAACACATCATAAAATTCTTTTCATTAATCCCAACTGCATGAAAACTAATTGAGTGAATACAGTGGAATGAAAATATAATGAACTAATTGGTATGCAAATCATTAGCAAAATGAACCCAAAAGATTTAAAAATGAAATAGCTTCACAATATCTATTAAATGAAAACTTTATATTATATACATTTAGCCAGAATTCCATCTATTTTCTACATCCTCATAAAAAAAATGGGGAAAACTGTTAGGATTTTAAAATTATGAACACTCTAAATATTCCTTCCCTGTCTCTTTCGACTGAAATTTATTGACATTTAGCAATCAGGTTTTCTTTTCATTAATTAAGGTGTGATGCCATTAAGCAGGAAAAATAAATCCCTGGTCAATGTGGATTTGAGTCCCTCTTCTGACTCTGAGTTCACAGGCAACTGGCTTACTCTTTCTCAGACTCTGAGAAAGCTAATCTTATAGATATGAAGAAAATAATATTTTCCACTGAGTTGTGATTCAAAACAATGTATAATTCTTTGCATATAATAAATATTCAGTAAGTGGAAGCTATGCTAATATATGTACTTTGTACATGTATAAATGACGTAATTATATCATTGATGTTGCTTGAATACGTAAATGCATAGAATACACTTTATGTCCCGGCATACAAAATTATCAATCATATAATCACCTCTGCTTAGGACTTTACATGTTATTTTAATACCCATAAAAACTTTGATGAGGTAGGCATGAATATCTGCAATATTGATAAAGTAACTGATGTTCAAAAATGCCACACAACTCTAATCCCTTCAAATGGAGGTCAGGATTCACACGTGAGACTGTCTATGTCTGTTACTCTGCAGTGTGACATCTGCTTCTTCCAAACTACTGGAATTACTCATTTAAATTTTATCAGTGCCTTAAAGATCACCAAATGTAATGGTTTTGGTTTTGTTTTGTTTTAAATTGTCTGGGTCGGGTGACTCACACCTGTAATCCCAGATATTTGGGAGGCTGAGGTGGGGAGGATCACTTGAGGCCAGGAATTCAAGACCAGCATGAGAAATATAGTGAGACCCCATTTCTAAAAAATAAAAATAAATAAATAAATCTTAAAAATTACCCAGCCATTATAGTGCATGTCTGTAGTTCCAGTTACTTGGGAGGCTGAAGTGGGAGGATCACATGAGCCCAGGAGTTGGAGGCTGCAGTGAGCTATAATGGTGCCACTGTACCCCAGCTTCAGTGATAGAGTGAAACCCTGCCTCAAAAAAAATGAATTAAATTAAATATAAAATAAACTAAATGAAAAATTGTATTTTATCTCAGGGAGGCATTGAATACTCTGAAAGTACTTTTCTTTCTCTTTCTCTCTCTCTTTCTTTTTTTTTTTTTCTTTTCTTTTCTTTTCTTTTCTTTCTTTTTTTTTTTTTTTTTTAAACATTACAGTATTTGATATGCCCTTGGATTTTCTCCTCTTTCTCTGGAAGTTAGGTGAGTTTGATGTGATAATGCATGTTGTGGTAAAATGAAAATGGATTATGGAAACAGACCTGTATTAGAACACTTGAGCAAGACACATACTTCTGAAACTTGTTTTCTCTTTAGTGGATAGTAATGATACCTATCTTTCAGGGATATTATGAAGCCTAAGTGGATAACATTTGTAAAGCATCTAACATAATTCACATCACAACATATAATTTCACTTCAAAATCTGGTTACATCACATTACATACTTATTTTTGAGATTTTGGCCACAAGGTTTATGGGTTTTCTGAAGTTCTGACATGGAAACTTTATTTACCCTGTATATTTTATTTCTGTGGTAAATTTAATCTGCACTCATATTTATAAATGTTATTTTATTATTAGGCTATCCATCATAATTCTGCTTCTTATGATCCAGATACATTTTTCTCTTCCTCACTGCCTCCTTGACTGTTGCATTAGTCTCTGTTCTGTTTCCTCTATTTTATGTCTATTTTCTACCCTTTTTTCAAAATATCCTCTTAATAGAGTATATCTTTTATCTTAACAAATAGAGTCCAAAATTATCAGTGAATATTCATTGCTACCCAAAAGACTAAAAGTCATATATGTGAGTTTTATATATGAATATATATGATCTCTATATATGAATATATATATTCAATTCATTTGAGAATATCTCTGCAACCTATTTTCCTAATTTATCATAACATGTACCTCTCATGCAGAGAAGCAGAACTGTTTATTTATCAAACATATTTTTTCTCAAAAAAAAATAGTCTGCTGTTTCTGAAATTAAACCCATTCTTCAAAGACTAATTCAAATGTTACTCTATAACTAAAGTTGTGAAAGCTCCTCCTAAAGAGAATGATGTCTTCCCTTATATGTGTTTACTGATTAGATACTCTATTGATAGCTTGACTGGAGTATTATTCTCATTTTCCTTTTATTTTATACAACTCACATACATGCATAGTCATTTAGCGCTCTCAGCCCCCATGCTATTTACTAAACTGCCTTGATTAAATGTCATATTATGTTGAATCACCTTTACGTAACTTCTTACATGATTTTTCAGTCTATAAATATAAAATTTTATAGAATGAAAAATTTCTAGAATCACAAAAATATCCATGCAGTAAAAACAGATTCAATAACATTTAGTATTTTTAAGAAATTCGTTTTTTTCTGATTTTTTCATTTCATATCTGTGAGAACTATTATACATAATCAGTACTATGCTTTAAAAATAACTACTATCTAGTTATATTATCTATAATAAAGTATTTCTTTTCCAGTGGTCACAAAGCTCATGATTTCAGGTTATATAAAGGAAATGCTGAACAAATTGCAAGGGAAATACTACCCTTCTTTCTTTCAAGCTGAATATTCATATTTCCACTCAGAAATAGCCAACATAGAGAGTGCCAGCATTTGATTTTTATGAGCCATGCAGTGTCCTTAACTGTTAGTGGGAGTGTAAATTAGTGCAATCATTATGGAAGACAGTGTGGTGATTCCTCAAGGATCTAGCAATAGAAATACCATTTGACCCAGCAATCCCATTACTGGGTATATACCCAAAGGGCTATAAATTGTTCTGTTATAAAGACACATGCACACCTATGTTCATTGTGGCACTGTTAACAATAGCAAATATTTGGAACCAACCCAAATGCCATCAAGGATAGATTGGATAAGGAAAATGTGGCACATATACACCATGGAATACTAGGCAGCCATAAAAAAGGATGAGTTCATGTCCTTTGCAGGGATATATGTACCTGGAAACCAACATTCTCAGCAAGTTGTCACAAGAACAGAAAAATCAAACACCACATGTTCTCACTCATAAGTGGGTGTTGAACAATGAGAACACATGGACGCAGGGAGGGGAACATCACACACTGGGGTCTGTTGGTGAATGGGGTCCTAGGGGAGCAATAGCAGGGGTTGGGGAGATTTGGGAGGGATAACAATTAGGAGAAATACCTAATGTAGGTGATGGAAAGATGTAGGCAGCAAAGCACTATGGCATGTGAATACATGTGTAACAGTCCTGCAAGATCTGCACATGTACCCAAAAACTTATATAATAATTTTAAAAATGTATAAAACAGGGAAATATAAAGTTTGAGTGAGTGCACCCTGTAATGTTATGTGATATATTGCAGATTTTGTCAGTACCATATAAGCAGCCATACTTTGAAAGTTCTTTTCCGACTACAGTTTGATTGAGGCACAAGACTGAAAGAGAAAACAGTTATATTAATAAAATTCAGAAATCAATACTTTATCTCAAAACATTGCCAAAATGCTTACGATATAAAGAGATAAAGTGACATTCCTAAGACAAAACATCATATAAAAACAGAAAATAAAAAAGAAAAAGTATTTGCAATCATCACCTTTCAGACACAATTGTAGAGACTTGAAATATAATCCCTATGAAATTGAAAGCAATCACGGAACACAGTGCATGACAAGGTGGGGAGTGGGAGGCCCAGAGCTTTCTAGAACATTTGTTATCATTGTAGAGCTCAGAAAGTACTTTTCTTATGAAGCCACTGATGTTCAGTTTTCAATCCAGCCATATAAATGTGCAGCAATTTGAGAGTCAGCACAGAATGTTAAAGACAAATTTTTCCCCCATGGGTGTTATCAAATACTGTGAAATCTTTAAGACTTGAAGGTTTTTCACATTTCCACGCTTCTGTGAATAAGAAAGAAATTTCTCCAAGATAGAAAAGCAATCTTGTTTGCAGGGAGAGGTAGCAAATGGCCTTCCATTCTGTATCACATGTTACTGTATTTCCACTGCACTTTAGATGTCTTTGTCTTACCCTAAATATACAGAATATTTAAAGATAAACTGAGTAGAATATAAATATATACTGTTCTTTTATCTACTGCTTATATTTTCAAATAGATGTTCTTCACCAAGGAATTGTTTTAAATAATTTTTTGTACAAAATACTTGTAATCATTGCAGAAGCACATATAAATATACGTTAAATATGTTTTTAGAGGTAATATAAAACTTTACCTCTGAATTTCATACAATAGTCCTCATTTTATATTATGCTTTTTCATTTAATCCCAAATAAAATTAATATAAAGAGAATATGATCTATACAGTGGCAATACTTGCTAAAGTTTCATTTGTAATATATGATTAGCAGACAAAGACTGAACCTGAACAGATACCCTTATCTTGGGAAGCCTATGGGAAAATTAATAGATTTTAATGTTATATGTAGAACGATTGTCAATAAAATTCCTCCTAGCAGTTCTAAAACCATTAAAACCAATGGTGAAATAGAAAAGTTAGTTTCATATTACCTTAAAAAATTATCAACTATAAAAGAAAAATAAGAACTCCACTTCATTATATGTTAGAATAGCATGTATGAAATATTAGCTCCTTTCTAAGTCATACAAAACAGTTTAGAGTTTCTGGAGAGTACTTAGAAGTATCCAGCATAAAAGACATGGAATTAACCCAAATGCCCATCAACAATAGACTGAAGAAAATATGGTACATATATACCACAAAATACTATGCAGCCATAAAAAGGAATGAGATCTTGTCCTTTGCAAGGGACATGGATGACACTGGAAACCATTATCCTAAGCAAACTAACACAGGAGCTGAAAAACCAAGTACCACATGTTCTCACTTATAAGTGGGAGCTGAACAATGAGAACACATTGAAACAGGGCGGAGAACAACACACACTGGGGTTCATCAAGGGGTCGGGGAGAGACAGCATTAGGAAAGATAGTTAACACATGCTGGGTTTAATACCTAGGTGATGGGTTGATAGGTGCAGCAAACCACCATGGTACATGTTTATCTGTGTAACAAACCTGCACATCCTGCACATGTACCCCAAATAAAAATAAATTTAAAAAAGAACAAAAAAAAAATTACCCAACATCTACTGTTTATTTTGAAGGTGATGAAATTTACGTATAAGGCAGTACATAGAATTTCCCAAAGCTCACATCATGACTTAATGTCATGGTTATATCTTCATGTGTTAGTTAATTAAAATGGTGCTAAATAACTTATGACGGGGGTCAGAATATGTATGCGTATTTTATCACTAGTACTAGATATAAACCCATGTATTTATTTAAATTTCAATTTTATATTGTATTCTATTTGGTATCTCAATCTTTACTTATAAATTTCACCTAAAATTAAAGTTGTAAATTATGCAGCAAATTAAAATTAAATTGAATTTCCAGAAATCACAGCATGTAATAATACTCCAAAATTGAATTGGAATGAAGCCAACAGCCCAAAGAATTAATGAGCATGCTTATCTATTATCACACATAGTAATATCTAAACTGTTCTACCAAAAAGAAACCTGAATTTGTATGTTTATCACAGCACTACTCAGAATAGCAAAGACACGGGATCCACCTAAGTAGATATTGATAGTGGTGGTACATACACACCGTGGAATAGTAGGCCACCATAAAAAGAATGAAATCATGTCCTTTGTGGCAACATGGATGCAGCTGGAGGTCATTTTCTAAATAGAAACACAAATGCTGCATGTTCTCACTTATAAGTAAGCTATAAACAATGAGAACACGCAGACACAAAAATGGGAACAATAGACACAAAGGATTTCGAAGGCAGGGAGGGAAGAATGGAGGCAAATAAACTACCTATTGGGTGCTATGTGCACTACTGGGATGACAGGATTATTAGACACACAAACTTCAGTATCACACAAAATACCCGTAAAACAAACCTGTACATATACCCTCACATTTTAAATTAAAATAAATTAAAAAAATAGTTTTGGGTTTCACAATAGGCAACATAAAAGGAAACAGAAGCAAATGTCTGTGAGGTAGTTTAATATTAATTACCCAGATTTAATGTTGAGTAAACACAACTGAGAATAACACTTAGAAATCCATGATACAATTTTAACTTCAAAGAATAAAGGAGAAGATAGTTTGTTAATTTTAGCACAGGCAGTTTTGTTAGACTAAATGCCACAATGCCTATTATGTTTATTTCAGAAATAAAAGTATATAAATTACTACCAAACCTTAAAAGTAGCAAGAAAACCAAATGGCCTGATGAGGTCATTGCAGATTTGCCTAGAACCACCTGAAGAGACCTGTATCTGTGATTGTTATTCACAAAGGACAGCTTGGTTAAAATCAAGGCTATATATTAGTAATGAAGAATATTAAACAGTAGAGCTTTTGGAATGTTGTGGAAGTGTAGTTGAATCACTTTAGAAACAGAGCTCTTACAATTCACACACTGTCCTTTAACATTGGAAAGCTTATTAATAAACTTGACCACTTTAATAGATCAAAGGAGAAAAAAATATACATATGATTAGCAAAGTTGACAGAAGAAGTAAAATAATTTAAAACTCATTTATAATAATAACAATTACCAAGTTGGGAATAATAAATAAGCTTACTCTGATAAAGTCTATAAACAGCCTATGGCAAATATAATTAATGTAGAAATTTACTTCACATTATCTTTAAAGTAAGGCATAAGACAACATTACTGCAAACAAGTTTCTATTGAACGATCTTCTATTGAAGATAGTAGTAAGTGCCACGGTGAAATAATTACAAGTAAATAAGGAATTTAAAAGGACTGAAAAAGGAAAATAATGATTTTATTGCAGATTATATAATTGATGACAGAAAATCAAGAGAATCTACTGGCAAACTATTAAGATCCATTAAATTGTTCACCTAGATCACTGAAACTACATTTCATGTAAAGAAAAGGTAGTTCCTAGAAAAACATAAAAAAAGAATATTTAAGGTCAAACATAAAGACAGTTTTTACACAGGCTGTGGTTGTTGCTATGTAACAATCCTGCAGGATCTGCACATGTACCCTGGAACTGAAAGTATAATAATAGAAGGAAAAAAAAAAAGAGTGGTCACGTAAAATGTATTGCTGGAGTGAAACGATGCTCCTAAATATGAAAATCAATGTATTAATCCATATTAATAAATTAAGAGAAAATCTCTCCAAAAAATATAGTTTTTAGAGTAGTAAATGTAAGTCATTTAGAAATAAAGTTAAAAATAATGTACAAATGCCTTACAGAGATATAGAAAATGTAATTGAAACCGTAAGAGCTAAATAATAAAAAGATATGTTTATCAACAGAACGATATAACATAATGAATGATTTAATAAAATAATAATAATCCAATGCAGTTCTGAATAGCGTTTTATAGTTTTTCATGGAATATGAGATTCTGAATGGAAAATGAATATGGAAATGGAAATGTCCATGAATAACAAAGATTATATTGGAGAATATAACAAGGTGGTTTATTTCTCTAGCAGATATTGTATCTAAATACAAACTGTATTAATTTGTTGGCATTTTAAATTGTGGAGAAATCATTCAGTTAATAATTGGCTATCTGAATGGAAAAAAAAAACTGAGTTATATTCCTGTCTCATCCTACAAGTTAGAAAAATATCTTTCCAAATTAAAGAGCTTTTGCAAATAGTGCAATTTTGAAACTTAGAGAAATATAAGTGATCTTTTATGATTTTTAGGTAAGGGAAACAAGATAAATAATGCAACTGTGGCTTTTAATGAATTTGATATCATAAAATTTAAAAATTCCTGTGAGATGAGAAAAATGATAAAAGCTCAGAGTAAAGGTGAATCACAGATAGCAGAAAATACAACCCAAGCCACTATAAAGACTTGGAAAGCTATTCATCAATAACAAGAGAAGAGTAATCTATTGGAAAATTGCTAAAGAAAGTCAACAGAGAATTTACAAAAAGAAAACTAATTATGGTCTCACTAGTAATCAAACAAATGCTTGTTTTAACAAAGATACTGGTAAAAATATATTTCTAATAGTATCAGATTAATACATGATTAATGGGAATAGAAAGTCATACAATTTATTAAACTTAGGAAATTAGAGTTTCACAGTCACGATACATTTGCAGTTTTCTGGCTGATACCTAGTCTGCAGAAACTCTTGAATGTATAATTTGTATTGTTTGTAATTGCAGTGCTTGTAATAATAGAAAAGTAAAACCAACCTAATTATGTTTCTGTTAGAGAAGAGATAAACTATAATTTATTTCCACAATAAAATAGTATACGCCATGATGAATAAAAATTTAAAGACATTGAGAGAAGTACTCAAATATTAAATATTTCAAAATTATACTTTAGAAAGAATACAGTTCATGTAAAACTTTAAAACACAGATATGTCTGTCAGGTTGTGTGTGTTTATATTGCGTGTATGTAGCCTAAAGAAAATGATGTTCACAGGAACCATCCATATTACTTTGGAGAAAGTGTTTATGACTGGGAACAAGAGAGGAAAAGTGATGGCAGTTGGTTATTAGCCATATCTGTTTCAACTTTTAACACTTTGTTTATTAGATAAAAATCCAGACTAAATTGGCAAAACGTTATATCATAATACTGGGTCATAATTTTTCTTACATTTTTATTTTGTATTTTTCTTTATGTTTGCATTTAATTCTTGTTTTTAAACATGAAGCAAGTAATTTCTAAATTATATTTAAAATCATTTTGTGTAAACTTATGATTTAAGTTACATTTTTGTATATTTCAAAATGTATGTGTGTGTTCTTGTGAAATGGCTTTAGATTAATAATAATGATAGACATTTTCTTCTTCAATTATTTTCTGTACCCTTTGCGGCCCACAAAACATATTGAACTTACTTGGAAGCCTTAATGTGGTATTTGAGGGGATTTTAATTCATCAAAATAATTTAAAAGTAATAAAATATACCTAAATGGATTATCAAATGCCTTTCACTTTAACATCTTAGTTACTTATATTTGATTTGCTGCATTGCTTGAAGTAGAGCCTAATAAAAATACGGTTATAGACACATTTCTCATTTACATGCTGTTGACTTGGTTCCTGTCAAAATTATATTCAAAATACATGGAAAACAGACAACAAAATATAATAGTGTATTTAATAAGACATCACTTTTACTAACAACTTACATCTTAGGCATTATAGCATTAATAAATGCTATTTGCTATTTCTATTATTTTCTTTGTGTTGTAGATATTTGCAAATACTTTGCATACATACAGTCTTCATGAACTCTATGTCTCAGCTCTTATAGATGACACATAGAGTCAGGAATGTCAAATAACTTGCCCAAGGTTGCATAGCCAGGAAGTGGTCTATCTGGTATTTGCATTCTAATAGTTATCTTCAGGATAAGCACTTGCATATCTCATAATCTCATTCACTCTGCCTATGAATCCCTTTTGTTCATACCATATTATATGTGAATCTAGTCCCTAACTAGTTCCACAGTATTTGGTGAATACTTTCTTGTATTATTTATTGTTCTTGGTCTGGTAATATGGAAGCGAAAAGGATTTTTCATGAACTAAAACTATATTAGTCATTGCAGACGTATTTACAAGCCAAGGTTTTTAAGTTTCTCTGAACTATAAATGGGTCTGTGTTTTGGAGATTACATTAAGCCTTTTATAAAATCAATAAAAAATGTCATATACATTATTACATATATGCACAAGAACTGTTCTAACAGATTTATTTATATTTATTTGAGAAAAACACACACAGGTAAGAGGTTGTTATTATTATTCTCCTTTTAACAATGAGTAATCGTAGGCACAGAAATTTTGTGGACTTCATCTAAATTTTCATAGTTATGAGGTGCCAGATTTGGATGATTAGTTTCTATCAGTAGTCATGAAATATCATTTGTTTGCAAAAAGAAAAAAAAGAAAATACATTGTTAAATTTATTTTTAATTATTCTATTAACGTATTAAAAATTGAAAGAAGCAACCATTATTCTATATTTATCTCATCCAAATTCTTCTTGTAAATAAAAAGAAATAATTTTCACTTTTTTTGAGATCATTATGATAAAAGGTGATTTCAGATTTGCTTGATTTTAATGTCCTATTTTAAAAACATAAAAATTGGCAATGCTGTCTGTCCCCAAAATATTTATCTTGTTTCTATTATGTGATTTTACTGGACCATGAATTCCAAGCCTGAGGCCCAAAGATACTAAAGCACTCTTTTTCAATCACAATGTGCTTTCATCCTGTAAGTACAAATATTATTCTGTGATGTTTCTTCTTTCCTCTCCATCCCCTCCCTTTCCCACTCTCATCTCACCACGATGAAAAATACCAAGTCTGTCTTATTCATCTTTGTAAATTGTTTTGCTGTCAGTAGGGTGCTTAGCCATAATCTATTTTTAAGAATTGTGTCAAAATTGAATCATGTTGCCCTCCAAAATGTTTACAGGTGATGTTAGAACCAGAAAACGGGAAAATCAAACTTTCAAGAATGTTCTGTTTGAGAGTTTATAATTTAAGCACATAAATATTGCATAAAATATGGTTAGGTCTTCATTCATTAACACTACTTTTGGTAATAACTATGAAGTTCAGAACCACAGACTGAGTATGCGTTCCTACCTTCTCCCTGTAGTTGTAGTTAAGTGGAATATTTCCTTATAGAAAGAGATGTGAGAGACATGTAGACACAATTTGGGAAATTATAAAATATTTCTGAAGACCCTACTCAAATGTGTGCTGGATGTAAAATTTTGAAAATTTGAAAATGTGCAAAATTAACAGTCAATTTCAGGTAAGATGAATGATTGAGAATTAATTATTGCTAAAAACGTAGAAGTGATATATTGATTTGCACTAAGAAAATTTGAAAGTACAATGCCAAAAGTACCTAGTTGCCTAACTCTTGAAGCTATAGAGCTGATTTAGTAGATGAAGGAGCAGTAAATTTAGCAGAACTTTTCATAAAACAGAGATGTGCATGGAACATCCAAAGTATTACCTGATAAATTGAACTTCTGTGGGATTTATATGGCAGTTATCCCTATTATAATTTAATGGGCAAAGTTCTGACAAAAAACTTACAGGAATATATGTATCATTATTATATACTTCCTGGGAAGATAGTATAAGATTTTCACATTTAGAAAAAGAAACAGAATACAAAATTACATATACATGGCAAAAGGCTTGGCTTATTATAAGTATAATTTTATACTATAGAATTAATGCATATTATTATGGACAATTACTAATGACTATGAAATTATGTTTCAAGGATAGCTTTAATAGTTTAATAATTGTTAGAAGTTATTAATGGGGCAAAACATAGGAGAGTATATTTAATGTATCTTGCTTCTAAAACTTGGAAAATATTTCAATCAGAGTTAATATTGTATAAAATAATTTTATTTGATTTGAGTGGAACTCAAAATGAAATATTATTTATGGATTTTATGTAGGTCATACTGTTTCCAACCAAACACATTTTACTTTAATGTGTCATTTTCTCATCTATTGAGGTCTAAGATTTCTAAACAACTGATTCATATCTCTTTAAATGTAAAACCCTTTTGTGTATATAATTACCAATTTACGTAATTTTTCTTTTCTTTTTTTTTTTTTTTTTTTGTAGACCAATTATTTTACATTCGTTTTGTATGGTTTCTGCCTAAGTAAACAGCATATGCTCAACACAATGGCTTTTCTTGATGATATTTTACCATTACATAAACCAGTTTTCTTAATTGTAATAACATTATGCTTTCCTCAGTGGTGTCAGTCTTTTAGCTCCTAATTCAGAATCACCTCTTTACATATTCATCTCACTCTTAAAGACAATTTTAAATCCTTTCTCCCCAGTCATTTTGCAGTAAGTGTGAACTCTGATGATACTTGATTCATAGAGAGGATCAAAAGGAGCTTTCAGGTGGTTGAGGGTTCTAAATTCCTGTCACCCAAGTAATGCTGGAGTTACTTAAGTTTAAACCAGTTACGCATGTTTGCATTTTTATTATATTCAAATTATATGAATAAAATGTAAACGAATAATTTTTGAAGAACACATAAATGGCTGCATATTCATATGTAAATTACCAGTGAAAAACAGATTACTGACTTGTGAAAAATAAGTATATTAACTTGTTACATTAATATTAATAGTCTTATTTCTAAAAGCACTGAATTAAATATTTTTTAGGTTTCAGAGTAATCAGTTAATAGTCATTGTTGAGTTTCAGCTGTAGAGCTCTGTTTGAATATTGCTTGAGTTGCCACTTGATGGCAGTCATGCCTTTGGCATCAGAAGGGCAGTTTGCTTCTCTTCTGGTAAATAGGATTTAGAATATTTAAAAATATAGTCAGTGATCTTAGTAGAATTTAACTTGTTATGGGAAAAATTACATCCATTAATAGGACTAATTTTTGCTAGATACATAAACACATATTTCATGGATTATTTTTAATTATGCATAATTTTTAATTCTTAAGAAAAAGTTTTCAAACTATTTTAGCTTTCAAAATTATTTTCTGGTGAAATTCCAAAATTGTTTTAGTTCTTCTATATGCCATCCTTTCTATCATTTTCATAAACTGTAGGGGCAACTCACCGTTTTGCTGCATTTGACCCAGACTTAGAAAAATTCGGAAGTCTTTTGACATACTTAATTACAAAATGGTTTCCAAATGTTGGTTCTTGAAGACCTGAAAATTTCCAGTCTTAAAATTCCTGTGATTTGGCAGAAAATTCCTACATTTCTACTTTTCCTTTAAGGTAGAAGGACTTAGTTGCTTTTCCTGAAATGTTTTGCTAATTATCCTATTCTCACTTTCAATTTTTTAAAAACATTCTCAGTTAAGTTTGAGAGGTGGTTGTTTACTTTTTTTCTGTGACTTCCTTCTAAATATTTTATTTTCTATTTGACAGAAGAAAGAAAATTGATAAAAATTGGCAAGTTCTTCATTCTTTGCTTTGTTTTGCTTTTAGTTCTGTCTCCCTCTCCAAGATGCGTTCTTCACAATTAGAATGAGAGCCGACTTTTTTATCTTGAAAACATCCTACTGCCAGCTGCATTAAAAAGCTTTTCAATCAGTCTTTTGTTTCCCATAAAGCTCCAACTTTTACATTTTTCTCAATTTATGTAATTTAAACTAGAGTTCCCTTACTGATGATCTTTCATAGATTATGATTTCATTTTTTTATTTTAGTAGTCAAAAATACATGTTTCTTAACTCCTTAGAATCAATACAGAGTATTTTTAATTTGACATGCCATTTTCTCTTCATAAACATTTTAATCAAATTAATTATTGAAATGATCAACTCATAAGATACTATAAAATATATATTGTTTAGATAAAATGATCATATTAATTATTTATTGCTGTCTGGACAATTATATTGAATGCACTTAAATTTCAAAACTTGTTTTAAGGTACATTGTCGGGTACAAAATGATGTTTTGGCATCAGCCACTGCGGATACAAATAACATGTAAAACACAATAAGTTTTATGTCAGCAACTGCTAAAAATGCTGAAATTCAACAAATGTTTTCCCACAAAAGTAGTAATTTGGATCATAATACATTTTCTCTTTGCTATCTAAGAATATCAATAAAAATTACCATGTTTTTGTTTGGTATTAGAATAGAAGTAGTAGAATGAAATCTGGTGGTATTACCATATACCATTATCAATATAAATACCTAACTTTTGAAAGAAGTTATACTTTTTTTGTAGCATGTGATGGAGAGTTCATTTATCATTAAATATATACAGTACTCTAAGAGCATAAAATGTTCATAATTTTTACATTTACAAGTCCTCAATTGTCATACACCCCAAGTAAAAAGACTGTATTTAAATACTGATTTAAATACATAGAGTATTTAAATCTGATTTTAAGTACATAGAGATTTTAAATACAGATTTTAAATACAGATTTTAAAGGAAAATTATTAATACTGAATTGCCACTTAAGTGAAATGTGTGAGGGATATTTTTGTACTATTTTATCTGTCCATTTATTAACAATCTAAAATGTACTAGAGCAGCACCTTGCCCTGGAAATACTCTAGTTAATTCAGTAGTAAAATAGGACCCCTTCACTCATGAACTTAAACTGTATACAAAAAGAAAAGTAATAAATAAATGGATAAATATGTGTGATGCTAGGAAGAATACAAGACGCTATGTGATCACAAAATAGACACATCTTACTTAGCTTAAAGACAAGATCAGTAAGACTCTTTGTAAGAAAAGACGTTAAATATGCACTTACATTTTATTTAAATGGGATTATACGTAGAAAAGAATTTAAATTAACTTAGAATGTGTATGAACTCCTGAGAGTGTTGAAATATGAAACAGTTTCTGTGTTAAAGTGCTCAGAGAAAAAATATGCTGATTCTCAATTTTGTAATAATTTCATTTAGTGAAGACATTTCTCATTTGCACATTATCTGTGGTGTGAATCATACATGCAATTGTTTTCCAAGCATTAATAACCTCTTAACCCAAGCTTTTCCTGTGAGTTAATGAGTGTCTGGAGTAAAGGGAGCTTTTAAGCAGAGTAGAGGACCCTTGATCCATGTGATCATTTCCTTACACGAAATGCCTGACCAACAGGTCATTATGCTGTTACTGTGCTGAGAATTTAAATAAATGATGAATAAATTGTTCAGTCAATTCTTTTCCAAGTAGATATTTAGTAATAAGCAAATTGCAGTTAAGGGTATAATGTTTGCTATAGTATTTTCCAGTTTTAAAAGTGAAACACTATGGTAAAATAGTTTTGAAGTTATTTCCACATATCCATCAGGCAAGTCAGAATAGGGCATGGAATTCAATTGTTCAAGCACCTTTTGTCTTAAGTAATCTTATGGCAGGTACACAGTTTAAAACAAAAGAAAAGTGGGGAGAGATTTAACATGAATTTTAACATGCTTTAGTAATAAAGATATTTTTTAAAAGCTTCAGATCTTTGCTTTTTTAAATCAATTCAATTTTTTTTAAGAACTTAATGAAATGTGTTATATTTTATATTACAGCTTTTGGCAAGGAAGAAGTACTTGGGATTGAATGTTACAAGAACTTTGCAGGAAAACTTAATAAATAGTTTTATTCATTTCTTCTCTGATTAAATAATATCGAATTTATTTGTTAATAGTATATATAAATTAACATGACCAACATTTGAAAAAAATATCTAAGTAGGTAAACCTAATTCACTTCATTATCTCTATTCATTATATTACATTGATAATTATAAAATTCTCCAGATGTACTTAAAATTATAAACTGAAAATACTGTACCTCAAGTGACCACTCTATCCTCAAATTAGGACCCTTAGTATTGAATATAACAGAAAATTGAAATAAAATTTTCAATTTTATTTATATGATGAACAGAATAATTTGACTCAGCTAACTGAAGTGCATAGAGGCTGTAGATGAAATTTTACACCTCAAATTCAGCAGAAAATTCACTCCTCCGTCTGTGCACTGCTGTTTACTGCTACCCTGCATTCAGATCTCAATTTATGGGTCCATGCCACTAAACATCCATCCTGAAGCTCTCACTTTACTGAAATAAATCAAGGCCCCTTATTATATGTCTTCATGGAACTATCTATTGTCACTGTTATTTATTAGTAGTTTTAGTAATAATATAGTTCTTACATTTCATAATTATTTCCTTGGTTGGTATATTATAGGGATATAATGTGTACTTACCTAGTTAAGGAATGCTTCAATGAAGTCAAGCATCCATTACCAGTCTTAATACATGGAATGACCAAGGATGTGAATGCCCTGAATAATGTTCCTCTCTCTTGATCTTGGTTTAGTGCTTGTCATTGCATCTTTGATGAAATTTTACCCTCTATGAAACTTCCTGATTATCAAATTAAAAAAAAATTAATTCACTTTCTATCTTGGATACCCTAAAAAGATGTCATCTCTCCCTTTTAACATTGATCCTAATCATAAATATAATACAGCAATTTCTACTGAATTATAGTTTGGAGAACAAAAATTGTGTGATTTATCCTTCCATTCTCCATGGCCAAGAATTCATTGATATCACAACCATTAATAAGTATTTTTAAGTCAGTTAAACGAAAGTCGTGTTCCTTTAATTTGGTGATTTCTTTTAATTATTTTACAACTATCAGTGTGTGTGTGTGTGTGTGTATGTGTGCGGTTTTTTTTGCAAATGTGAAGTAATTTTTTGTTATTCGTGCAGTTAGTGTTCTGCAAAATTGTATTTAATCAAATTTGTGTAATTTAACACATAAAAGATTAGCTTCTTTTAAAATAATTGTCTCTAATGAATAACAAATACATTTTCATTACCTAGTAGTCTCCAAATATCCATTTGTAAATAAAATGAGATAAACTCGGGTCTTTTTTATGATGCCTAGTATTTTAATAAACTTTTAGATTCTCATTAGACAACCTCATAGGTCCTCTTTCCCATGAGATGGAGTCTAGAGGAATCATAGATATGTAAGATCTAAAACATGAAGGCTTAGCTACACATTATAGGTAGTTACTGAAGCCAGTGAGATGTAAAATGAAAATGATGTTCCATGTTTTCAACACCAGTCCCTATAAAAATACTTTTGCAAGTTTTAGTATCTAAAGAGTAGGTACAACTATAATTGTGAAGATGTGTATTTTGATAAATGAGAGAACACTGTGTCCAAGATAATCTATGCTGTATGTTTATATTTACTCTTAATAATTTTACCTTCCTTTAGGAATATGGTAATTTCTTTATAACTATTAAAATATGAACGTAGAGTTCCAATAAAATAATTATTTTCATAAACTATTGAAAGGCCATTCTTTCCTACTATTGTAGGCATTTTCAAAATGAAGGTTGAGGTTCTTTTAAATCCTGTGTCTGTATTTATATAAATGCTAATTGTGTTAGGTAATCTCAAGTATTTTTTTTTCTTTCTCCCTTAAGAGAAAGGGGGTCTGGGCATGGTGGCTCAAGCCTGTAATCCCAGCACTTTGGGAGGCCGAGGCAGGTGGATCATGAGGTCGAGAGATCGAGACCATCCTGGTCAACATGGTGAAACCCCATCTCTACTAAAAATACAAAAAACTAGCTGGGCATGGTGGCGCGTGCCTGTAATCCCAGCTACTTAGGAGGCTGAGGCAGGAGAATTGCCTGAACCCAGGAAGCGGAGGTTGCGGTGAGCCGAGATCGCACCATTGCACTCCAGCCTGGGTAACAAGAGCGAAACTCCGTCTCAAAAAAAAAAAAAAAAAAAAAGAGAAAGGGAAACAAGGAGTCTCTGTCTCTGTCTCTCTTAAGCTTATACACACATACACAATATGGTACCATCATCTTCAAAATGATATCATTATCACCTGTCTTCTGTTTCTTCTAGAAGTTGTGTTTGAGCTAAATGTATATATTTAGTGTTCTAAAATCACTCTACTGAAGAAGTGTTAAAAGCAAGATTAAAACTAAAAGGGACTATGTCAAATGCCCAACAGATTTATTTCAGCCATTCATGAATTGTCACATATTCATTCCCAATGGTGGTGGCATACATTCTTAAAAAGTAATGTGAAAATTATAACATATTTTCTCAAAATTTTACAGAGTTTTAACTACTAAAATATTTGCATGCAAAAATATATTACATAATTTTGCTAAAATGTTAAAAAAAAAGCAAAAAGCTACAATTTTGCATAAATGCTTTCTGAGAAAAAAAAATGATTCTTACATAAGATTGTTGGATATCCAGCCAAAGAAAAGGCTACTTCAGTTTTCTGCCTCTTTACCAGAGAGCATACATGGTGAGGTGGAGATTATGCTTAAGCCAGACTCTCTTTTCTGGCTCCGTCATTAATTACTCACATTGTCTCTGGAGAAATCCCCTACTCCTTTGAATGACAACTTATTCTTCTGTGAAATTTGGAATTATATAATAGTTTATTATTTTTATTTTTATATCTGCCACCTCATATTTTTCTCACATCAACCCCAGTGAGGTATTTGGTGAATCTCCTTATTACTTAAAATAAAACTGTCACCTGGTTAAGTAAAAATGATTGTTTTAGAATTTATAATGAATTTAGGCAAGGTAATTACCTTCTGTGTTTTAATTCTTATCTGAAAGTAATGGAGATAGTTATATATCTTACAGGATTTTAAGGATTAATTAATATTTATATAATGTTTAGAACCATCTTTGAGACAAATGAATACTTCAATTATTGTTGTTGATGGTGATATAAGAACATCATTATGGTTAGCATTTTGTTGTAGTTAAAATTGCTTGAACCAGATACCGTATATGACTATATTATAGTGATCTGATGAAAGCAAAATATATATGGCATCTGAATGTATGTTGAAGACTATAACATTCCCCATTTGTAAAGTGTGATTTGTAAATTCAGAATACAATAGTATATGATAGAAACACATTCAGTTAAAAACAAAAAGTCATTGAACATTTAGAATGTCAAGAAAAGAACAATGACAACAAAAAGCAGTTTTTAAAAAATATATTGTGCTTTTGAAAA
Source organism: Saimiri boliviensis (assembly GCF_048565385.1). Taxonomy (NCBI): domain Eukaryota; kingdom Metazoa; phylum Chordata; class Mammalia; order Primates; family Cebidae; genus Saimiri; species Saimiri boliviensis. Next base: position 21,844,151 of record NC_133466.1, on the reverse strand, counting down.
TGATTTCTACTCACTGATCTTAAAAAAAAAAAATGGCAAGTTCCTGATGATTTACCAATGACAAAATCCTTGTCTGAATTATTCTAAGTGATAAAAACATTATATAATATTTTCACAGTTTATATAGGCTGAATCTTTTTATGTTAAATTCTAAGTTCTCCTTTGAATTGTATAGCATATAAATTGTTACCTTCCATATTTCATAAATTACGGAATTAAATGCATATAATCTAATTAACTTGGACAAGCTCATTGAAACTATGTGATGGAGTTCAAGCTGTAGTCCAGATTTATTCAGTGCAAATCACATGTGCTTTACCCTACTGCAGTAGGGCAGATGGTGAAGAGGGATCTAATGGCAAGCGGTCTAGGAAACCTTTCCAACTCCATTCATGTGAAGGAAGTGCCAGGTTGTAAAGGGCTTATTCCAGGTAATTTAAATAACAGAAATCAAGGATTTGATTTCTTTTTTTTTTTAATTTATTAATCACATAATCTGTAGTTTGGTACGAAAGACTGCATACTTCTGAACTCCACGTTGACCAATGTCTGCTTAGAGAATGTTTTGTTTGTGATCAACAAAATTTGATCCTGAGAGTTCAAAAACTGTCTTCATTATTCAGGTAGCTTCTACATGAATTGAAAGTACAAGGAGGAAGAAAAAATATTGCTCATTGTAAAATTGGCTCTAGCTAAAAATATATTTTGAGAGCTTGCAGACTAATAATCAAGTACAAATTTAGAAAATACTAAAATCAAAATAATAGATCTCAGAATAAGACTGTGGAAAATAAATCATTCAGACAGCCATTACACTAAAATTGTCAAATACCCATTAAATTTTTGAAATTATATTAAATGGTGAAATACAAATTTAACATATACAAAGTACATATACAAATGTTTACCAGTTGTTTCTTATTTAAAAAAAAAAAACTACTCCCTATTGTCTTTATTTTTAATTTCACTATTTTCTTTCCAAAATATTTTAATTGACAAATAACTGTATATATTTATGGGATACAATGTGATGCTTTGATATATGTGTACATAGTGGAATTTTTAAATGAAGCTAATTAGCAAGTCTGTCACCTAACATATTTTTTGTAGTGAAAACATTTAAAATCTACATTTTAAAACAATTTTGAAATATGCAATGCATTATTATTTATCACAGTCATCTTTCTGCACAGCAGATCAATAAACCTTATTACTCGTTTCTAACTGAAACTTCTTTATCCTTTTATCAATGTCTCTTTTCTCAACCACATGTGTTTCCATAACTCTGGTAATCTCCATTCTGTCCTCTACTTCTATGAGTTCAACTTCTTAAGATTCTATGTGTCAGTGGGATCCTGCCATAGTAGTCTTTCTGTGCCTGGCTTATTAGCATAATAGACTCTAGCTTCATCCCTCTTGGTGCAAATGACAGAATTTCCTCCCTTTTTCAGCTGAATATTATTCCATTGTGTATATATACCACATTGTCTTTATCCTTCTGATGATGGACACTTAGATTGTTTCCATATCTTAACGATTGTGAATCATACTGCAATGAATGAATACCTTTTAGTCATAATAATATCTGTTTCTTTGTAATTCAGTCTTAATATTTACATAGGAGGAATGGCTTTTGGAATTGCTATGAAGGGAAAAAAGTATATGGGGAGTGTTTCAAAGTAGAAATGACAATAGCAGGAGACAGTATTGAAGAAAACGTATAGGGAACAGTAATTATTCTCCATGTATTTTAGACACTCTTATTTAAAGAAATAAAACCAGATGAACTTTCAGCTAAGGTGTCATAAATAATTAAATTGATACTTCAAACAAAGAATGTAGAGATGAAGCAGAGAATCTTAAAAGAGACAAAGAAAACCCATAGGGCAAAATACTTCCAACATTTTAAGAACCAAAGAAATAATATAATGTCAGTGCAGGCAGCAGTTGCATGAAACTCAGTGTCCCAGAGGTTCAATATTTCTATTAATAAAGAGCAAAAGTCTTAGAACTATGGGAAGAAATAATTTAGAATGCATAGATATGTTCCAGGCCATCTGAGAATGAGAGTTACACCTTGAAAAAGTCATAAAATACTATTACATTTTTTTGTAGAGGAAATATTATAGCTCATAAAGTTTAGCAGAGGTTCAATTATTACTGATTGAAATGTGTTTGGTGCTATATTACTCTTTTTTAGGTTTTGGGTTTTAAGAAGTACAGACATGCTTGGGCTAACCAATTGATGAAAATTTATTTTACATTTAAGATATGTTGAGAAGGAAGCCTTCAAAGCTGTTTCCCATATTGCAGTTGGCTGAGTTGGCTTTGGTTATGACACCTGGTTCTGATACTTGTGCCGTGGTGGCATATCCTGCATCACATGACTGTCTAGCTTAAGAAACACTTGAGACCATTCCTCTAAAAAGAAGTCTAGGCCACTCAAATGCTGCCTAGAAGTTGAGCATGTTCCATGGCTTACAAATCCATATTACGTTCCCTAGAATGGGTCCTAAAGCTTACACACATCTGGGAGCCTTACAATGGGAAGAATAGAGGACATTATGGGTCCTATGGAAAGTAAGATAGAGTGGATCTTTCACATTTTGAGAATATGAGGAAGATAAAGAGCAATGAATGGTTCCAGTTACAGTGTACACACAAGGATCACCTGGAGAATGCTTTTTATTGTTTACATATGTTCCTTTAAATTATGATTTGGTAGATCAGGGAACAAGACCCAAGGATGAGTAGATTTTAAGAGCTTCCAGTGTAATCTAATGTATAACTAGAGTTGATATTCATAGGTCTAGATTAGGAAATATGTTTGTTTGTCTGAGTAAATGTAATAATGTTACGGGCTGATTTAGGTTGGTGATAAGTCCTTGAACAAGGAACACAGGCTAGTCTCTTTTATTCATCTAAAAGTTTTGACTAGCTAGTTCAAAAGAATAAAATACCTTTACTATAAAAGGAAACATTTTATTGTACCCAAGAAGAAAAAAACATAGAAGTAACAAAAATGTCAAACCTATAGTGATTGGAAATGTTTATTAAGTGTGTATTTAGTATAAATTTGATGAAGTGAAGTCAAATACAGTACACAATTTATACATATTCAAATACACCCATCGTAACGCTCAGGCACCTTGCTGCTTTTCCTTCTTAAAACAAGATGAAACTTTGTTACAGATAATATGAAGTTTTCAGGCAAAAATTACTATTGATAATTTTGTTTTTAGTTGAATTTAGCATGTATTCTCAATATTAAACACCAAAATTATATATAAACCACAGTTTAAAAACCAGGACACGCTGTATTGCAGCACTTCAAAGTGATATCCATTAACTTCATTGAATATCCATTTTCCCAACTGCCTTCTTGAATGGAAACTATGACAAGTAATATGTCTCTTCTGTAACATACAGAATCAGAAGCAGACCAAATTCTTCATAACCTCCAAGGACTGATGTGAGGACTGAGCGTTGAGAAACATCTGGGATCACTCATTACATATATCTTCATTTTACTTTTTGTTTTAGATGTAGTTTCGCTCTTGTTGCCCAGGCTGGAGTGTGATGGCAGTGAATCTCAACCTCTACTTCCCAGATTCAAGCGATTTTCTTGCTTCAGCCTCCCAAGTAGCTGGGATTACAGGCGTGTGCCACTATGCCCAGCTATTTTTTGTATTTTTAGTAGAGACTGGGTTTCTCCTTGTTGGTCGGGCTGGTCTCAAACTCCCAACCTCAGGTGATCCACCCACCTCAGCCTCCCAAAGTGCTGGGATCACAAGCGTGAGCCACCACATCTGACCATTTCTTCATTTTATATGTGCCAGCCATACAGTTCATCACCACTACATTTTATGCACATGCATTCCCACAAACTTTTGCTGTTCTGTTTGCATATGTACCTTTTTTTTTTTTCTATACCACTCATTCTCATTTTTTTCTATACCACTCATTCATTCAGAGGTCAGCTATTATCTCTTAGAGGTCAACTGTCATCAGCTTCTCTGTATGCTACACTCACTATTTCCATGCTTCAGATAATTAATGGATAACTGTCTTGTAATTACACAAACTTCTGCTGTCTTACCACATTCTATGTTAATGTCTGAGTGATTGCACATATGTTTGACCCTTCTTTTGTTTTGTTTGTAAGTTATTTGATAACATGGGCATCACTGTTCCTTTTGACATAAGCATAAATTTACCCTGTTCTTGGTTGTACATGGGAAATTGTTTTCTCACACAGACAGAAAAGTAATGTCATCCAGCTCCAGAGACCAGATGTGCTCACTCAGGAAGATTGTCAGGAAGACACATGAAGTTAATATGGGTCACAGTATCTCTCTCTCTCTTTTTTTTTTTTTTTTTTTTGGCACCAAAATTACCAGAGATTGCCTTTTTCAACATATGCCTAAATAGTTCACCGCACTGATCCGCCAAATCATGTTGTAAATACCAATGTTCAGAAACTGTTTCATAATTTTATTTCTCAGAAACTTTTTCATAAAACCCTCAGTTGCATGATTTCTTTCTTTCTGCCTTGGGAGAGAGGAAGCTAAATGGATGGTAGATGGGAGAAAGGGAGATGGTCGAGAGAAAAAGTGACAGATGGTGAGTGAGAGAGATGTAAGAAGGAAGTAGGTAGATAGGTTAGATATGTGTTGATAGATGTTAGATGTGGTTTTAAAATATGTCCATACACTTTAGATACCTGTGTGTTTAAGTCATGAAGCCTAATTTCCTCCACTTTGGTGTGGATTATATTTAATGACATATTTCTGACAAATTATAGCTAAAATGACAGTGTACTACTTTGAAGACTAGTGATAAAAGGTACTGAGCCTTTCTTCTCCCTTGCTCTCTCTGGAATCCTTCAACTTTGGGAAAGTTATCTGCCATGCCTCTCAACCAGCCCATGAAGAGTCTCATAAGAATTGATGTTTCTTGCCACCAGTCATGTAAGTGAGTGATCTTAGAAGTGAACTGTCCAAATGATATCCTGACTAAAAGCTCGTAAAAGACCCTAGCCAAAACCACTCAGCTAAGCCATTCATTCTTGATCTAGAGAAACTGTGAGATAAATATTTATTGTTTTAGGTTATTATTTTGGGGGTGATTTGATATACAGCAGTAGATAGTATAGTGTATGAGAGATAAATTGATAGATGAAAAATCAGAGAGAAGTAGAAAAATTGTAATATACCAGTAGATTTTCATACAAAGAGATATTTTATTACAGAAATATGTTTGACAATTCAAAACTGTATGTAATACAGTGATATATGTCATTTTATATAAATTTATCACAAATTTGAGGTTTGATAATAAACAATTTCATATAAATCTGCAAGCTTTTACCTTCTATTTCGTCTTTATAGTACTTCCTAGATCTACTCAATAATCACATCGAATGAAAATAAGCAAAATAAATCAATGAAAAGTAAGTTCAATGTAATTTTCTCACTCTCAATATTTGGTTCAAATTTTAAATTTAAATATGCAATTTTGAAACTTTTGAAGAAGCTGTCAATTATTACCTTTTTCTGTCTTCTGAAGCACAGTGGCTATAAACATATTGTATAGACGGGAAGACTAAGGCAAGGTAGTTAGTGAGTGGCTAGAATGTGAATGATGGGCTAAGATGTGAATAATTGAATTTGCACTTTATTTTTAATAATATCATTTAACCTACTAGGTGAACAGCTTTCCATTGCACTGTATCTGTAGGTCTGTCTCATAGAGTTTAATATTTTTTAAAAAAATTCAATTAAACAGAGGGATTTTGGTTGTTTCTAGGATTGTTTCAAGGAAATCTATTAAAGAGAAAAGAAATACAAAATTTCTGAAATTAAAAGTTTAAGATCTGCTTTATTCTAGAATATCTGCATTTCACTAACTCTGCTTTGGGTGAATGAAAATCTATCTAGTTATTCCTAAAATTATTGCTGCGAAAGGGAAATATAGCTACTCTGTCATTTATGGTGAGTTATTTTTATACCAATAGGAATTTGTGTTGAATGAAATGAGTCACCATGTAATTTCATTGTTTATGTTAACCAGTGTTTGCTTGATGTAGATTCACATTTCTATGTAATTACAGTATTTCATGTTTAAAAGTATGGAAAATGTACATTTATTTCTACTCACACCTGCTTTATTTTGATTGTCCAGTACATAGTTTTTTTATGAATTTATCATAATAGGAATTGGTTAACATAGTAGGAATCAATTTGATTAATCTGGATGAAAGTGTTTCCTGTTAATGCTCCTGACTGCCAGTAGGATGTGTTTTCCTTCCTCCTTTCCTCCTTTCATTCCTCCCTCCCTTTGTCCTTCCCCTTCTTCCTTCTATCTCTTCAGTTCTTTTAATGTATGAGTTTAAATTCAATTTAAACTTCTGTAATTGGGGATAAGGCATATACAGAGAATAGAATGAGAAGGAAGAGGCCCTTGGGCATGTGTGTGTAATATCTTTGATTCTTTGACTTTTTTCATTTCAATTAATAGACAATAGTATTATATATGTATATGTATAAATAAGTAAACTCTACATGTATATGGAATTCTTCCCTGAATTGACAACAAAGTATTACTTCCATGTTATAGATATAAATATTCAGGAACAAAAGGTCTAACTAACTTGTTTGTATGCTTAGTTCTTCTCAGAACATCTTTACTTTTTTAGACCATGCGGTTATATAAAAATAACCTGAATTATGATTTCCAAGCTACTTTTCTTTTCTTTCTATTTATTTGATGAATTAGGTGTTAATATTCTCTCACCATTTAAATAATTTCATTTTGATTATCATTAAACAATTGAGTAACCTTGATTTTCTTCCTCTTTATAATCTTCCAATATTCTTTTTAAAAAGTGTTCAGTGACTCACAGGAAAAATTGTGACACCTTAGCACTTGCTCTTTTATGAAAGAAGTCCAGTAAGATTTATGAATTTCTTAACTTTGGCAAAATGCTTTCCTCTCACATTAAGGGCATTGACTGATTGAACTTGTACTTTATCTTGAATAATAGCACTTAACCTACTTGGTAAACAGTTTTGAGGTACCCAAACAAATGTCCAAGTATCTGCAGAATTGTTCGACTGCCTGGGCTATAAAAATATCCTGAAGGTCACATAATGCTAATTTTTGAGAAATCCTTTTTTTTAATCCCTGGTCTAGCATTTTTGCCAATTATAAGGTAAAAATAGTAATAAAATAATGATAAAGATAAGTAATTACACCATTAAACTAATGTTACCTAGAATCTAAATCAGAAATAAAGATTTTTTTCCCAATATCCATGATCCTTTCCTAATTTATATATTCCAGTCTTTTCACCTGGGATTCCATAAGAGCATTAAAATTTATGGAAAATGATTGGAGTATTTATTTTCACATTTTTCTCAAGCATGATTTTTAGCTAATACCAGTTTTGATGCACATAAGAAAAGTTACTATATTGCGTACAACACTGTAAGGCACTGAAACTTAATTTTCACATAGAACTATAGTTCAGAACTGCTATAACCCCAAGACACTGAAACAATACCCCCTGCCCCACTTTGTTCCTTACCCAACCAGGGTAATTAATTGGAGCTCATCAATGGGAACTTGATTTTCAGATTTATTGTAAATATCTTTTCATATTTCTGAAATTTGGATGTGTCTTGCAGCCACTGTGTACTTCAGTAAAGTCACATTTTCTTTGTTTCCTGACAGATTTTTGCTAGGATAATGACCTGCCTTACAGTAAATAGCTTCTTAGAATTGAGTACTTTCTTTAGAAGACAATCAGCACCCCCACAAATATTTATTTATTTATTTATTGCCTGTTCTTCAGGTCAATAGCAGAGTATCCCTGCAAGAAACAAGAAATGTTCCAACAGATGAAATAACAGTTGGTTAAATTTTATATGAATAAGATGTTCTTAGTCAGGTTTTCTTCTATTAAATTATTTGAATCTATGAATTATTATATGGTATTAGCTGCAATATAATATGACTTCTGATTTAGCACATCCACATGTATTTGATTGTTTTAAGAGTAATGAGTTAAGCATATCACCAAGTGTATCATGACTCTCTATGGTCTGTCATTTGAATGATTTCAAGAACCACTGCCCTGAGGTCCACTTTTTGCTGGTTGAAAATGTGCAGTAATAGATTGAGACGCTAATTTGTGCCTAAGTGATAGCTAATATATCTTCCTCCCAGGTAGTATTTAGCTTGATTAAAATGGACAGATCAACATAAGGCATTTCTAGTGGGAATTTCAAGCACCAATGAAAGCTAATTGGGTAAGACAAAGCTTATAAAAAAGAAAGTACACTTGGAGTTACCAAAATTGTAACTGGATGCTACAAAAAAATGCATTTGCATTAAATTTATTACAAGCACTTTGATCCTTCTCACTTCATGCTCTCTAGGGAGTTACTTACTTTACCTACGAGTTTAATCCCATTACTCATTAGCAAATTGTAGAAAAGTTGCTGTTGACATGTCACATAATGCAATAATATGTGCCATGTATTTACAAAGTTTGCATTTGAGGGACAGTATTTTGGTGAATATGTAAAAATATAATTAGGCTTTTCCTTTCTAACAATAACCAAACAAATTATAAATATATACAACACATGGATCATTAAGTCAAAATCTTACAAAGACTATGGAAGGTAGCAATTACAAGTGATGAGACCAGGTGGAGACCCCTGCAAATCTGAGGGTGAATGATTTCTCAGAAGTCATATGTTTTTCTTTTTTTAAATTATAATTCATGTTTTTTAAGAAACAATTTTGTGGGCCAAACAAAAAATTTTTACTGGCCACACTATATCCACAGATTTATATTTTGTAAAGTCTGCTGGAAAATTTTAACCGCAAACTTACTCAATCATGAGTATATCATAAAGTATATTAAATTTCATCCAATGTAATGGAAAAGGATGATCCTAGAATGTGTAGAGTAACTATTTAATGAATTTCTTTCTGGTCTACTTGCATTTTATTCATGAAAAACAGTTTTATGAGAGATTTGTCTCTGTAGCTATCCTCATATTACATGATTGTAATTGCTTTTTGTTTATGAGATTATATGTCCTCCACTAGGGCAGAACCAGATGAAATTTGCATTTAATCTGGCATGATTCTTTTTGACACCTGGCTTATCCATTCTCTCTCCTGGGGAAAGGATTAAATGTGTTATGATGTTTTTTTCCTTGTTGATTATACATTATTAGAGAAAACTAAGTGTTCTTTATCTAACATAAACTGGAATTGTTATTTTATTTACTTTAAGTTCCAGAATACATGTGCAGAATATGCAGGTTTGTTACATAGATGTACATGTGCCATGGTGGTTTGCTGCACTTATCAACCCCTCATCTAGGTTTTAAGCCCCACATGCATTAGGTTTTTGTCCTAATGCTTTCCCCTCCCCTTGGACCTCAGCCTCTGTGTTGTTCCCCTCCCTGTGTCCTGGTTGTATGTTGTTCTTTTCCCTGTGTCCATGTGTTCTTATTGTTCAGCTCCTACTTATGAATGAGCACATTTGGTGTTTGGTTTTCTGTTCCTGTGTTAGTTTGCTGAGAATAATGGCTTCCAGCTTCATCCATGCCCCTGCAAAGGACATGCTCTCCTTCTTTTTTGTGGCTGCATAGTATTCCATGGTGTATATGTGGCACATTTTCTGTATCCAGTCTATCACTGATGGGCATTTGAGTTGGTTCCAAGTCTTTGGTATTGTGAATAGTGCTGCAGTAAACATACATGTGCCTTTGGGTATGTACCCAGTAATGGGATTGCAGGATCAAATGGTATTTCTGGTTCTAGATCCTTGAGGAATTGCCACACTGTCTTCTACAATAGTTATATATTCTTTGCCCATTTTTCGATGGTTTTTTTTTTTTCCTTGTAAATTTGTTTAAGTTTCTTACAGAATCTGGATATTAAACCTTTATCAGATGGGTAGATTGCAAAAATTTTCTCCCATTCTCTCTGGGAGAAAATTACCTGTTCACTCTGATGCTAGTTTCTTATGCTGTGCAGAAGCTCTTCAGTTAAATTAGATCCCATTTGTCAATTTTGGCTTTTGTTGCAATTGGTTTTGATATTTTAATCATAAAGTATTTGCCCATGCCAATGTCCTAAATGGTATTGCCTAGGTTTTCTTCTAGAGTTTTTATGGTTTTGGGTTCAAATGATATAAACAAACAGTTCTCAAAAGAAGACATTTATGCAGCCAACAAAAATATGAGAAAAAGTTCAACATCACTGGTGATTAGAGAAGTGCAAATCAAAACCACAATGAGTTGCCATCTCATGCCAGTCAGAATGGTGATTGTTAAAATATCAGGAAATGATAGATGCTGGCGAGGCTATGGAGAAGTAGCATCACTTTTACACTGTTGGTGGAAGTGTAAATTAGAATTATTCTTAACAAGGTAACTTTGTGTATCCCTGAATCAGACTTTCTTTGCTTTATAAGCTATCCAAATATGCCCTTAAAATATAGTCTTTATTATATAAAATTATATAATACAATATAATATATATATATATTCTCCTTTATTAATAAATCAATTCATGTAATATATGCAATATCATCTAATTAATCATCTTCATTATTTAAGAAACAATCTAATCAATCAGTTATGTATGCTAAAGCACAGGAGAGAAATGCAAGAAAATTTTTCAAAACTGAAATCAAAATAAAAAAAGAGTGACATATGTAGAGTTGCTTGATGTTATAAACAATAATGCCTTTCTATATCAAGCAACTAAACAGATGAAGCTATTTCCATACTCATACACTCTTACTGAATTTTTAAACACTTGAGACGTTATGCTGGATAAACCAGTAGCCAAAATAAAGTGAAAATGAATTCATCTCATGACAAACTTCCAAAATGTTATTTTTCTTCATTTTCTCCATTTTTTTCTCCTTCCTTCATTCATTCCTTTCTGTTCTTGCAGGGACATTGATATTACAAGTCCAGCCTTACATTTTATGTCTCACATATATAGATGATCATCTCTTTTAATGACATCAGAAATATTATCATAATCTGATTCCAGATTGCCAAATCTCCCAGCACTATAAACTACTAGAAAACTGGTCATTTTTCTCATTCCATGTGTTTTTTATTATAATCTTTCCATTTTCCCTTTTCTCTGATCTTGATTTCTCAATAATTAGAAGCCTACATCATTTCACTGCTTCTTCTAAAGTCCTTTTACAAGTTTCTGCCAGTATTATTGTTACCCTTCCTTTTACTGCTGTCACACTTTGTGTATGCACTATTCTCACATTCTTTCTTGAATATCAAAAGGGTGGATATGTCTCATGTAACCTACTGAATTCATTAAGCAATTTAAATGAAAGTAGGTTCATTTTGGCAATTCTTAACAGTACATAGAACAATTCCTCCTTTACATGGTAGTTCCTCAGTAAGTATTATTTGTTATTATCTGAATGCTTGCCTTTTGGAATCATGTGTTGAAACCTTCTTACCAGTAGTAGTAGACAATATTAGGAGGCGGGGCTTTTAGGAGGTGATGAGGTCATTATAATTCCATTATAAATGGAATTAGTGTCCTTTAAAAGAGTCCCCAGGGAACTGCCTTGCCCCTTCCACAATGGGAAGACATCACTAGAAGGCTCTGTCTACGAACCAGGAAACGAACCCTCAGCAGAATCTGTGAGAATCTCTTAATACTTGCCAGCCTTAAAAACAGTAAGAAATAAATATTTGTTGTCTATAAGCAACACAATTTTGGTGATTCGTTACAGCAGTCCAAACAGACTAAGACACTATTTGGATGAACTAGTCTAAAATCAACCAAAATTTAGAAACAGTTTTGTTTCTATACTAGAAAATTGTTCAAACTTAACATACTTACACTACGATATCATGGAAATTGCTTAAGCACTGGAGTTCTAAGGCCTAGTAGGTAACTAGCCTAGATGTCGGACACAGAATTACTAGTGATTCATATACTCACGCTTTTGGCATCTGACCTCCGTGAAATATGCTTGATTTTATCCAAGTATACAGGAAATTTCAAAATGCAAAGGAATTATAAAATTTAACCGCTGTGGACGATGGCCAATTTTAAGAATCAAAAAGAAGAATATAATAATTTGTCAAACCTAAAACTTACACCAGAAAATAAAGCACTAAAACAAGGGTTCAATCTCAGGAGTCTGAAAATCAAGGCAGTAATTTATCTAATTTCATTTGTCTTATTTATGGTTTTGTCTCAACTTAGTATCAGACTCAGCACTTAGCACATTTAGAGTATTAGTCCTTTTATTTCTTAGAAAGAGTGTATGACATAAATTCTACTCACTCATCTGCCACTTGACACGTGAAGAATCTGAAACTGTGAAAAATCACAAAATTTGACTAAAGTTGCAAGCTGTTTAGTGACAATGCCAGGCTATCTTACTCAGGTCTGGTATTGAAACTTGAGCTTTTAATTACTCGTAACCCTGGCTCAGAAATCTAGGTCAATTGCCTGTAATAAAAGATGTTCTTTATAGCTTGAATTTTAATCTGCTAGTTAAGTCATGTTTGGGGTGATGAGAAAATGGCATGTTGAACAATTGATACACTTTTCTTCTCAAGTTTCCTCTTCTTTCTTCTTCTGGAGCGTTATTTTGTAAAGAGATGAACTTTAATATCTAAACCGTAACAAAACATCTGGACCGAAATCTCACCATGCTAAATGGCTGAAGTTGGCCCTATGATACTGTGCAGCTCATTTCACCTCTTCTTGCGCCCATTCTAGTTGTAAAGAGCTGTAATGTGACAGGATACTTCTAAAGCAGGAAAAAATACGTACGAAGTGTGTGTAGAGGTGTCAGAATAAGAGGATCACCTTAGTGATAGGGTTATAGTTCCTTCATTTGTAACAGTGTTGTTTATGCTACATCTGTTGCGAAGAATGACAGATGTTACAGATGTTATTTCTAACAATATTTACCCACTGGGTGATAGTTAATGTGTGTGTGTGTGTGTGTGTGTGTGTGTGTACACACATAGCATATATACATATATGTGTGTGTGTGTACATATATATGTGTACATATAGAGTATTTATATATTACTGGAAGTTATCAAGAATTTTTTGCATCAAAACAGGTTTGGTGCCAACCAATATCCTGGATAGAATAAATACCAAGCTATCAGAATAATATTGACAGTTTGGGAAGGGCACAGGTGAAGTATCCATATCTCATGATTTTTTGAAGACTGGGATCATAGTAGCCCTTTATGTCTTGTAGAACTGTCCTTGGTCTTAGCACTGAATCCAAGTTATCCTCAAGTACACTGGAGGACACTGGAACAGGCCTTTGCTTGTAAGTGGTTTACAGGCATCCATGTGAGGTGTGCTCTACTGATTGAAGAGACTGAAATGTGCTTCTCATGCTGCATTTTGTTAAGGACTTTACCTCCCAGATTCTGAGGCTGGCTCAGAATTTAATAAAGCAGGACTTCACCTTCTGTGAAATCTCTAAACTGTCTCTGCTTACTTCTGCCTCTCTGAAACCATGGCCAAGAGTGAGTAATCTATTGCTGTCATTTTACTGTATCGTTCAGCTGACAGTGTTTCTCCTTCTGTCATGGGAGCCTTTTGGAAGCATTTGATTGTAAAAATCCTTCAAACTGTTCTGAAGAGTGTTCTATGTTTTCTTCTTTATGTTCATAGCACTAACCACTTCCTAATACATGAACTACTTCACCTCATATATAATCTTTATTTGCCTCCCAACTACTAGGATGTAAATTTCACAGTTGCAGTGTTTTCATTTTTTCGTTCTTGACAAAGGTGACCTAACTGCCTAGAATAGTTACTCGGCATGAGTAGGTTCCCCTAAATATTTGTTAAATAAACATGGGCCAGCTTTGTTGACATAAGCTGAGATGTGCCGTATCTACTCCAGGCTGTGATGATTAGATCTAAGAGTTTCAGGTAACCAGAGTCCCTTGGCAATTGGCTCTTTCCTCATTCTGTCCTCGGTGAAGTTTGACTACGACCTCAACATAATCTGTGATTATGACCCACAACATAAAGAATGATGGTAGTAAATGCCTCCTTAGAGTAGGCCAATGGCTCTGCCTAGGCCCATGTTTAAAGCCAGGTTTCAATAATGTAGTGTATATTGGGTTAGGTAGATTAGAATGGAGACATAAAAAATAATATTTCCAATTACTAGACTAACATAAATGCTACTGAAAACCAAGCTACTCCTGTTCATTGCCTGTAGAGGTTTATTATTTTAGCTGGATGGCATAAGGTTTGATGATGTTAATATCTTCTTGTAAAAGCAATGAACTGTATTAAACACCATTAATTGTTGAAGTCTTCCACACTTGGATTCTGGGAAAGTATCCCTAATTTGTTGGTAACATAAAGCTCCACCTCTACAACCACATGCATTTTTAAAGGAGTATCATGGATCCAAACCCCGGGACCAGAGACTCACATAAGTCCAATTAAAAGAACATTTTACAGTATATTTTACATATATTATAGTTTGTAAGTATAGCCATTTAACTACTATTCTGCTAATGGACTTCTCTAACAGAAGGTGAGTCAATTCTGTGTGTTGAAACCTCCTGTGATCAGCATGCAGAGAAAGTTTTATATACCCTGGAAGTCCAGTTTCATAAAACCTAAAGAGCAATGACCTTAAATGGAGTGTACTCAGTAATTGTAGAATAGGAAGGGTTTTCTGATCTTTACAAAGATTGCCGGGGCATCTCTGATGAGATAATTGAGTTCCTCCTTTTGATTTTCTGTATTGAACCTGCAGCAATTCATCGTTTTAATCAAGCTGCTAAAGTACAGTGGATCTCTGTAGTGATTCAGGATGTCCAGTTCTAGGATGTACTGTTCTGGGCTTTCAGAATGTAGGAGGAGATGTTTGTATTATTTCAGTCTTTTTGATAAACAAGTCATAAAGAAGAAACCACTTGTCTGAGATTTCCATTAAACTGTAAACTCTTTGGCAGTAAAATAAAAAGTTGGCTTGAACTGGAATACAACCAAATTTATCTGGAGATTTGAACAAAGGCTGGTCACTGAAGTAATCATAGAATTGACAGTCAAGCACTACTTTCCATCAGTTAAGTAAAGAATGAAGTAAATTGTTTACATGATTTTATCCCCCATTCTGAATGGAGGACAAAAGCTTCAGGAACACTTGAAGGCAGATAAAATATCCTGTGGAGTCTTCTTGGTAATAAGTAGAGCATGTTGCTTTACCATCTGAGACAGTAAGAACCCAAACAATTTAACAATGACTCCAAAAGTGTTGCTAGATTATACAGTACAAAATCAAAAATCAGGATTATAAAAGCTATGATATTCAAGAAATACCATGGAATGTTGATTCTTATGTGATTGGTCCATTCACATAGGTATGGTGAAGAGAGGTGATCCACATGTGTAGGCTTGCAGTCATCAGGGAAACCTTAGTTAAATGCATCACATTCTTGTTCTTTGTTTTAATTTCTGTTTAGTTTCCTAGTTCCTTGAACTTTTGACCAAAAAGACTGATGAAGTTTAAAAGCACAGGTACAGGGCTGATCGACACACATTTAAATACCTTGAAAAATAACTTTGGTAGAAAAGGTGGAACGTTACCTGTGAGTCGCAGAATCTGATTTTTTTTTTCCTGTGAATTTTCTACTTTAAAGTAGAGGTATTTAATATGCACTAGTGATACTTTCTTCACATCTGCTAAAGTACTAGGTTAAGTAATAAAATATTGAGGGGATTTTCAAGATGGCTGACTAGGAACATCAGATACCAGTTCTGCTCAGAACAAAGATCAAAGTTACTGATGAATGGACATTTTTCTAATGGGAAACTAAGGAAAAGAACCAGGAATTGTCAGAGTGCCCTTGGGAATTAGCTGGGATGAAGAAAACAAAAGCAGAGAGAGTCTCATAGAGATTGACTCCTGAGGTAATCACAGCCAAACAGAAAGGGTAAGTGAGAGAGCTTTTCTGTCTTGTTGACCCCTGCAACAGCTTGCTAACTGTGAAACTGTTGGAGAGACCCTTCACCCTCAGGACCTAAGGAAACACTGTCAGTGGCAATATGGGAACTTGCTGGAGACAGAGAACCAGGTGGCCGGCTTGCAGCTGAGCCTGCACTCTCCTTTTACATGAACTGAGATGGCAAGCACCATATTAATTGTGCCTCTATTGTAGTTTACTGTCCTCCCCAGGGAACCTCCACCCTTGAGTCACTGCACCCTCAGTTTCCACGCAAACATACCTACCCACACAACTCCCTCTGACTTTAGCAAGCAAAGTAGTCTGGTAGGTCCCTGGTGAGCTGTAGGACCCCTGAAAACCTAAACCCAGGTTTGGGTTGCCGCTAAGGGAAAGAAAAGTGCAGCTCCATAAAGCTCATCTTGGGACAAAAAAAAACATGGACTTGGCACCAATTGATGAACGGGGAGATACTGACAGCCAAGAACAGATGTGGAGAGAGGGTCAGTACTCTGCCTTGCCTGATTCATTGCTAAAGATGAAGCAGTAGTTCTTCCCGGTGAGGGTCATCATATTTGTACCTGGAGAAAGTGCTTTTGACATTTTTTGTGGTGGCTCCACTCCTCCTGAAAATGAAGATGTACAGCTTGGACTTAAAAAAAGAGTGGGGCCTTACTTCCCCTCCCAACACAGCAAAAGAGGACAAACAAACCATAGAGTTGTCTACTGAGGGCTGAGAGAAGAGTCTTTGCTGAGCCTATTTTAGTGGTAGCCACCAGAGAGGTATATTCATGGTCCACAGCCACACTGTAGCCAGGATCCAAAGCACAAAAACCATATGAACTGAAGATCATAAGTCCTGCAGTACCAGCATGATGGAGAAGAGGATTGCATTTTTCCTGCTTAGGATGATGAGCTGGTGCACCCTCCTGCCCCTTCTCTGAGACCTCAGTACATCCCAAAACAATCTCCCTCTAAATCTCACCCCTAGTCAGGATGGATACTTCTACACTTAATCAGCATACTGGAGGACAAAGTGGTTCTTACTTTTAAATGTCATTTGCTGAACTGGAGCCCCAAATTCGACACTAAATAAAAAAGCTGCTGCTAGAATGGCTTAATGCTAGTTCACATGATAGGATTACAGAGACCTCTGGACCCTCAGCCCAGCAAGACATAATATGTTGGATCAAATGTACAATGGATTGCTACAAGAAGCATCTGAGGAAGCCACTGTGCAGAAGCTGTCCAAAACCAAAACACTCATTACAGAGCCTTGGACCCCTAAAGAACCCAATAATGAATCCAAACAACCATACTCAATATAATCATGGTCATACCCTCAAGAAACAAAATAATTTTCTGTTAAATTATATCCAAATGATAGCATCTCTAAAAATAAGCAACACACACACACACACACACACACACACACACACACACACACACACAATTCAGGATATGAAAGAGAAGATAGCTATATTTCAAAGAAAGTAACTTCTGGAATATCACTAAATAAATTTCAAAATAAGAGTGGAATCACGAGCAATAGAATAGACCAAGCAGAAGAAAAAATTTAAGAGATTGAGGACTAGTTTTTCAAATTAACCCAGTCAGACAAAAATAAAGAAAAATAGAATTAAAAAAAACAAAGCCTTCAAGAGATGTGGGATTATGTAAAACAACTGAACCAATGAATTATTGGCATTCCTGAGAGAGAAGAAAAAGCTAGCAACATGGAAAACATAATTGAGGGAATAATAATTCTGAAAAAATTTCCTAATCTTCCTAGAAAGATAGATATCCAGATATAAGAGATTCAAGCAACCACTTGCAAGATACAGTACAAGATAACCGTAACCAAGGTTAATAGTCATCAGACTATTCAAAGTCTACACAAACACAAATAAAAACTTAAGATAGCAAAGGAAAAGATACAAATTACCTATGAAGGAAATCTCATCACAGTAACAGCAGACTTTTCAGCAGAAATTTCAGAGATCAGAAGAGATTGTGGACTTATTTTTAGCCCTCTTGAAGAAAAAAAAAATGCCAGCCAAGACTTTTATTTTCTGCCAAACTATGCTTTATAAATAAACGAGAAATAAAGTCATTCCCAGACAAGCAAAGAGTAAGGAAATTTGTCACCACCAGACCACCACTACAAGAAATGCTCAAAGGAGTCATAAACAGTGAAATAAAAGTACAGTACTTCCTATAATAAAAGCATTTGTAAGTACAAAGTTCACAGATCCTGTAAATCCATTACACAACTGAGACTGCAAAGCAACTAGCTAACAGCACTATTACTGGAACAAAATTTCACATATGAACATTAACCTTGAATTGAAATGGTCTGATTTTTCTATTTAAAATACATAGATTGGCAAATTGGATTAAAAATACTTAACCACCATCTTTTGCATTCAAGAGACTCATTTCATGTATGTTGATGCCCACAGTCTCAAAAAAATTGAAGAAAGTAATGTCACACAAATGGAAAACATAAAAAGAGCAAGGGATACTGTTTTTGTATGATATATAACAGACTTTGCACCAGCAACAATAGAAAAAAAAAAAAAGGAGGGAATTATATACTGATAAAGGTTTCAATTCAACAAGATTTAACTGTCCTAGATGCATGCATACACAATATCAGTGCACATTGCTTGAACCCAGGAGGCAGAGGTTGTGGTGAGCCGAGATGGTGCCATTGCACTCCAGCCTGGGTAACAAGAGCGAAACTCCGTCTCAAAAAAAAAAAAAAAAAAAAAAAAAAAAAAAAAAACAAATACTACTACACCTAAGAAAAGAGATAGACAACAATACAG
Source organism: Saimiri boliviensis (assembly GCF_048565385.1). NCBI lineage: Eukaryota > Metazoa > Chordata > Mammalia > Primates > Cebidae > Saimiri > Saimiri boliviensis. The sequence continues at coordinate 21,825,295 of NC_133466.1, read as the reverse complement.
TAATAGTTGAGGACTTCAACATCCCACTTACATTTCTAGGTCTTCAAGGCAGAAAATCAACAAGAAAATCTGGACATAAATTGGACTATTGACAAAGTGCACAAAACATCCACCCAACAACTGGAAAATACTCTTTTTTTCTCATCTGTACATGGGACATTCTCTAAAATTGAGCACATGCTTGGTAATAAATCCAGTCTCAATAAATTCAAAAGAATCAAAATTATATCAAGTATTTTGTCAGACAAAAGTGGAGTATAAATTGAATTAACTACCAAGAGAAACTCTCAAAACCACACAAGTACATGGATGTTAAACAATCTGCTCCTTATTGACCTACTTCTGAAAAACTTTCAGGTAATTAACAAAGTTAAGAAAAGAATCAAAAATTTTTTGAAACAAATGAAAATAAGAGACACAACATACCAAAATCTTTAAGATACAGCAAAAGCTGTGCTAAGATGAAAGCAATAATGCTAAATGCCAACATCAAAATGATAGAAAGATTTCAAATTTACACCCTAACATTCCAACTTAAAAAAGTGCAAAAACAAGAACAAATCAAACCCAAAGCTGGCAGAAAAATGAAACAGCAAACATCACAGAAGAAATAAATGAAACTGAGATCAAAAAATCATACAAAGGATTAATGAAAGAAGAAATTAATTATTTGAAAGGATAAACAAGGTAATAGCTAGCTAGATTAAGAAAAAAGAAAAGATTCAAATAAGAACAGTCAGAAATGAGAAAGGTGACATTGCAACTGATACCACAAATAAAATACTCAAAGACCACTACCTACATCTCTATGCATACAAACTAGGAACCTTAGAGGAAATGTATAGATTCCTGGAAACATACAACCTTCCAAGAATGAACCAGGAAGAAACAGAAACTCTGAATAGAACAATAACAAGTTACAAACTTGAATCAGTAATAAATAATCCACCAACCACAACAAGCAGAGGACCAGACAAATTCACAGCCACATTCTACCAGATGTACAAAGCAGAGCTAGTACTAATCTTATTGAATATATTTCTAAAATCAAGGAGAAGGGGTTTCTTCCTAACTCATTTTGTTAAACCAGTATTAACCTGATACCAAAATCTGGCAAGCATACACATACATACAAAAGAGAAAACTACAGGCCAATATTCCTGATCAACATAGATGCAAAAATATTCCACAAAACACTTGCAAACTGAATCTAGTAACACATCAAAAATATGATTCATCATGACCAAGTGAGTTTTATTCTTGGGATACAAGGATGACTCAATATATGCAAGTCAATGAATGTAATTCACCACATTAACAATTAAAAACATAAACTATATGATTATCTCTGATTATCTCAATGGAGGTGTAAAAGGCATTTCATAAAATATACCTTCATGATAAAAACTCTCAATCAACTAAGCATCAGAGGAATACATCTCAAAATATAAGAGCTGTAAATGACTAACCAATGGCCAACATCATACTGAATGAACAACAGTTGAGAGAATTTCTCTGAAGAACTAGTTCAGGAACAGAATTTCCTCTTTCTGCACTCCTATTTTATAAAGTATTGGAAGTTGTAGCCAGAACAATCAGTCAAGAAAAAGAAATAGAACTCATGCAAATATAAAAAGAGAAAGTCAAATATATTAGTTCATGTCACACTGCTGATAAAGACATACCCAAGACTGATCAATTTACAAAAGAAAGAGGTTTAATGCACTTATAGGTCCACATGACTGAAGGCCTCACACTCCTGGCAGAAGCTGAAAGTCACATCTCACATGGTGGAAGAGAGAGAATAGAGCTTGTTCAGGGAAACTCCCCTTTTTTAAATCATCAGCTCTCATGAAACTCATTCACTATCACAAGAACAGCATGGGAAAGACTTGCTCTCATGACTCAGTTACCTCCTAGTGAGTCCCTACCACAACACCTGGGAATCCAAGGTGAGATCTGTGTGGGGAACAGCCAAAATGTATGATTAAATTATTCCTGTTCTCTGACAATGTGATACAATACCTAGAAAACTCTAATGATTCCTCCAGTGGACTCCCAGACCTGATCAATTACTTTAGTATAAAGTTTCAGAGTATAAAATTAATGTGCAAAAATCAGTTGCATTTCTATATACCAACAATGCTCAAGCAGATAGTCAAATAAAGAACTCAATTTTACTTACAACTGCCACAAAAAATAAAATACCTTAGGAATACATTTAACTAAGGAGATGAAAGATCTCTACAAGGTGAACTAGAAAATGCTGATGAAAGAAACTGTAGATAATACAAACAAATAGAAAAACATCCCATGCTCATGGATAGGTAAAATCAATATTTTAAAAATAACTATACTGTCAAAGTTATCAACAAATTCAACAAAATTCCTGTAAAATTACTAAACGCATTGTTCAAAGAAATGTTAAAATATACTAAAATTCATAATGCAACAAACAGAGCCAAATAACCAAAGCAATCCTAAGCAAAAAGAACAAAGCCAAAAGCATCACACTGCCTGACTTCACACTATACCACAAGAATATATAACCAAAACAGCACAGAACTAGTTCAAAAATAGATTCGTAGATCCATGGAACTGAATAGACAATGCAGAAATAAAATCACACACCTGCAACCAATTGATCTTTGACAGAGTTGACAAAAATAAACAATTGGGAAAGGACTACTTATTCAATGAATGATGCTCAGTAAACTGACTAAACAGATAACAGAAGAATTAAACTGAACCCCTAAATCTAACCATGTATAAAAATTAAAGATGAATTAAAGACTTAGATATAAAATTTAAAAATATAAAAATACTAGAAGAAAACCTGGAAATAACTCTTTGGGAAATTGGCCTAGGCAAAGAATTTATGATGAAGGTCATAAAACAAATGCAACAAAAACAAAAATAGACAAATAGGATTTAAGTAAACTAAAGTACTCCTGCACAGCAAAATAAACCATCAACAAAGTCCACAGACAGCTTACAAAATGGGAGAAAACAGAGAAGGGATTAATGTCCAGAATCTACAGGGAGATTAAATCAACAAGAAATAAACAAATAACTCCATTAAAAACTGGGCAAAAGAAATGAACAAATACTTCTTAAAAGAAGACATACAAGTGGCCAAGAAAGATATGAATAAATGCTAAATATCAGTAATCATCAGAGAAATACAAATTAAAACCACAAGGCAATATCATTTGATACCAACCAGAATGGCTATTATTGAAAAGTCAAAAAATAACGGATATTGGTGAGACTGAGACAAAAAAGAAACGCTTATACATCATCAATGGGAGTGTAAATTAGTTCAACCGCAATGGAAAACAGTCTGGAGATTTTTCAAAAAGCTAAAAATAGAACTACCATTTGACCCAAATCACATTACTAAGTATCTACCCAAAGGAAAATAAATCACTTTTTCAAAATGACACTAGCACTTGTATGTTTATGATAGCACTATTCACAATAGAAAAGTTATGGAATCAACCTGAGCATCAGTCAATGGTGTATTACAGTATATTATACACACATATCCCATTTTATTATGATCTTTGGCATAAGAGTGTGTGTGTGTGTGTGTGTGTGTGTGTAAATATATATGTATATGTTTGAATACTACACAGACATCAAAATAATGCAGTTGTCCTTCACAGTAACATGGAGCTAGGGGCCATTATTTTATGTGAAATAACTCAGAAGCAGAAAAACATATCTCACTTATAAGTGGGAGATAAACAATGAATACACATGGAAATATAGGTGAACACTCGAGACTCTAAAATGGGGAAAAAGGAGAGCGAGGGGATGTGTTGAATAATTACCTGTTGAGTACTAGTCGCTGTGTTCACGATTTGGATGATGGGTTCAGTAGAAGCCCAAACCTCAGCATTACTCAATTACCCATGTAACAAACCTACACAGAACCCCCAAATCTATAATAAAAAAATTAAAGTATAAAAGATTTTTTTATTATTCATAAAACCAACTCTTTTGTATGAGATGTAATAATTGAATGAAAAATATTAATGAATAAGTGGGGGTGTTATTTTGGTTTTGAAGCCTATCACAGAACTCACTGATACAGTAATAATCACCTTCTTTATCATCAATTAGAATATATTCAAATATTTTTGCTTCCTTTATTATTAACCTGATATTTAAATAAAGGTTTTTGATTTTAAAAATCCTTTCAAAAATAAGAGTAAAATAATTAACCTTCCCTTTCTGGGATCAGAGTGGGCAGTAGAGTTGCATCTTTTTATTTGGGAAATTTAGATTTAATCATACTGTGTTTTTATCCATTCAACCAATGATCTATTCCTTCATTATTTAAGAAACATAATAGTTGTCTGCAATATTCCATCCTCTGAGAATGACTCTGAGGTTTAATAAATTCAATAAAACATTGTCTTTTCTCAGCACAAATTGCATTCTAATTAGAGATACGGTCATATAAACAAATAATTATGCCCCAAATGAGCTGTGGAAGCACAAAGAGAGAGACCTATGCAAGTTTGTTGCATAGATAAACTTGTGTCATGGGAGTTCTTTATACATAATCTTTCATCACCTAGGTATTAAGTCTAGGTACCCATTAGTTATTTTTCCTGATTCTCTCCCTTCTCCCACTAAGGAGATGCCTGATGTGTAAATAGCAATTCACCAGGGGAAGCAGCTTGGAAAGGAGTTATACTTTCATGTGAGTAAATTTGAAGCATACACCATATTTTAACATTTAATTATGTTTATTATCATATGAATTAGATGTAAATAAAGAACTTTTGGTACTGTCACAATTTTTCTTAGCATTGATTGAGAAACTTGGTGAGCCCAAGCATACTTATTACATTATAATAAGCTTTGTTTTATACACAATGTTCCTTAAATATTTACTAAGGCAATAGACTGTTTTCATTTTGCTTTATGAGAATAAAACTTTAATTAGCTGGGCATGGTGGTGCATGCCTGTAATCCCAGCTACTCAGGAGGCTGAGGCAGGAGAATTGCCTGAACCCAGGAGGCAGAGGTTGCGGTGAGCCGAGATCGCACCATTGCACTCCAGCCTGGGTAACAAGAGTGAAACTCTGTCTCAAAAAAAAAAAAAAAAAAAAAAAAAAAAAAAAAAAAACCTTTAAATTTTGCCCTACATTTCCTATTCCTCACCAGGGTAATAGAGTATCTGAACATTTGAGTATCATTTGCATATAACTTCTACAGCTTGTTGTACAACCCTGCCAGAGCTGGAAATCTTAAGTATGTCAGTCAACATCATCAAATGCAGGAAAACTAATTTTGCTTAAATAAATTTAATTTAAATTTGGATTGTGAAAAGATTTTCTCAGTTCATTTAGCAGGAAACAATTGTAGATTCAATTTTAATTTTAATTGGCAATCTCCACTCAGTAGTGTACAAATATGGAGGAATTTTCTTATGTGAAACAAAAATTATATACATTTGCCTTTGTGAGCTCCTCTAAAGTTAAGAGGAAGAGTTCCTATTGCAGCATTTAACATTTATTGATTATTTACTGTGTGTCAAACACTGATTTAAATTCTTTACACAAATTCTTAGAAATATAATGGATCTAGTATTAAATTCACATTTTATGTAAGAAAGTACTAAAGACACAATGATTTCTTCTTGTAGTTTATACAGTTAATTGTTGGTTTAATATACCTTCTTGAGATATTATCTGGGTATTGGGTGAGGAGGGAAAACGTCCTTTTATACCGCTGTGGCTATTGGTGGGACCCTTAGATACATGCTCATATTCTGCTCATTGGCTCAGCTGTAGTATTTTTGGCTCTTGTGAATTTATGACTCTTGGAACTGCTTATTTAGAGAAATTTCTGGTGAATATGTGGTTTACACTCATGACTTTATCTGAGTCAAGGGCCTCCCTGATGCTGCGACAGCACCATCTAAGTTTCTATTGGTGCTAAGGATTTTTCAGAGTTCAGCTCCGTGTTCTGTCCCACTCCTGGCTGCTATGCACCTCAAGGTCAGTCACTTATGTCTCAGCAATGAATTTCTCACTGCAAGCCTAATGACTGAAGCTACATTTTGCTCCATGGAGTATATTTGGGTTTTGGGACATCGCACCTTCCCACACCATGCATCAGCCAAGAATTATCTAACAACATGACACTGGCTCTCTTTTGGACTTACTGCACCACAGTGTTTAACTTTGATGCAGGATCACCATCTTGGGAGTTGCTTCACGCTGTTCTCTCTTTCAAACACATGCATTCACTTTCACACACACACTCTCATATAGCCACACAAAATTGTGAGCTCCAATTCTTTGTATCAGCCTTCCTTTCAGTATGTGGAAAACCTTTAACTGTTATTTTAGCCCAAGCTGGGAAGCCTTTGTACACAAGAATATATCTGATAGCCCCATCATTCTTACTTCTCTTCTGATTCACTCTGCTTCATGGGAGAAGGGGTGGACTATTTGTTGCCTCTTCCAACCTGGAAGAATCCTCCAAGGTTAACTTTTTCTTCATTCTGAGAAGGTACCAAATTTGCCTTTTCACTTAAATTCTTTAGCAGCATCAACAAAATAGCAACAAGTATTTTGGAGTTCGAAAGTTGATTCAAGCTAAGAATTACACTCTAAGTACAGGTGCACTTAAGTCTTACTATGGATCCTTCAGAAACAGATAAACCTGAACGCTGTCTCCGCGTGTAACCTGAGATGACGAGACTGGAGATCCTGGCGACACATTCAGGCTATAATTTTCCAGATTCTGAGATGTCTGAAACACTTTCACTGAGAAAATGTAAAAGGTTGCTTCTGTATTTAGCCACCCAATTTATTTGCAGTTTTAAAATTTATCTTTCTTTCCCTATCTCTATGAATACTTTTGGAGCACATTCTTTGTAAACTGTGTTTTCTTTGCATAATACTTAGTCTTGGTACTAAACATAAATGTCACTGGCTATAATATAAAGAGCTCCTACAATTGATTGGAAGCCTGAGAAACAGAATTGCTGTTTACTACTTAAACATTTAAATGGTTGATTTTATGAAAAGTCGGAATTTTTCAGCCTGGTGAAATATTTTTTCTATGGCTACATCACAGCAAACTTCTTTAGCAGTTCAAGCATATCTCCTCAGTGAGTCCATGCCTGGCTTTTCAATGAACAAATTAATTAATGAGTAAATTGTTGTAGATAGCTTTGATTATAGATGTCGATTTATTTGAGTAATCACTGTTACCGTGTGCTATCGTAAACCTACATATGCCTTGTGATAATCTTTCTAAATTGTTTATTTTAAAGAAGGATATGCCTTTAGATATATTTTAGAATCTGTAATATAAAGTTAATGTTACAGTAATTTTATGATTGGTACTGAGCAGAAGAAATTAGTATATTCTCACATTAAAGATAATATTTTTCATTTTTCTCTCATTTTGCTGCTTCTAATTCAAAACATTGTTTTTCTAATGTGGAAGAGAATGTCCTCCTCTTTTTCTGCATTATTTTTTAGTAGCATTTGCAATACCCTGATAGGTTTCATATTTTCTGACAATGTACATCAAAGTTTACTGTTAAGCAAACCTTCTGACTGTTTATGTGACAGATATATTTGATTTCTGATTTGTCAGGTTTATAAACAAGGTTTATGCTGACCTTAATCAGAAGAGAATCTACCCACACTGGGGAAGACAAAGCACTGATATAAACATCTTGAGACTTAGGTATTAGGCATAGTGCAAACACTCTCCCATCATTTAATTTATTATTGCCTAATATTAATGGTGATAAAAAAAATCTTACACTATATTCTATGTTGGCTTCATCAAGGCAGCTAATAACTTACATGTCTAAGTGTTGCCTGTTGAAGTAAACTTGAATTGGATGTAGAATTTGGGATTAGCTTCCTCTTCAAGATATTTTAGTTTTAATTAAATATCACATTCAAAATAAGCGATGAGTGACCTGTTCCTGGTCTCATAATGTACTCAGGGCCTAACTAACACATAAGCACAGATTGGTTCACTCATCACTCATACAACATTCCCCAACCTAACTGGCATTAAGATATATTTCCTACTTTTGTTTACATTAAATGATACAAGAAAGAAAAGGGATTTACTTTAAAACAAAACAGTGATCATACTGCTTACTGGTTTTTAAACATTAAAGTAATGATTTTACTTTTACTAATAAACTAATTTTGGGGTAGTTCTATGCAGTAATGTTTAATTATGTTTGGAGTTGTGACTTCTATATTTGTTTCTTAATTGTATTGCATGCTATTTAATTCATACAGTGCATTTTAGGAAAATAATTTCTTTCCATTTTCAAAACAAAAACATATTCAAAGTAGCATAAACTTCGTTTCATAAACATTTTCTTTTTAGTATGACGTATTTCAATTTAAGTTTTTCATAAGCTTAGGTTTCTACATACTTAACATTTGGGAGATTTTCAAAACATATGTAATATATATTTTTTTTTTTTTTCGGTTCTGTGGCTTGATGACTGATGAGCTTGTAATGATTATATAATGCATTGCCTGACCATCATGGCCTTCCATAGTTCATCACATCTGCACTTTTTAAAGCAGATATTCCCATTTTCTCTTTCAGTTCTTTCTTTTATTTAAACCTTATTTTCCCTTTTATTCACATGTCCTCTTTTGGATGTCAATTAATTTTTCAGTACTCATTATGTAGATGACGTTTTTGTAGACTTTATGTTCATATGTAACATGTATGTTTGAAATGAAATACACACACACTACTGAATAAAGCAAGTCCACTGAGAATGAAATAGATTTAAAATTGCTTTTTATTGCATTCAACTTTGAGGCCCAACAACAACCTAAAAAGAATGTATTTAATTTTTGCTAAAGTGCCTATTTGTTTATGCACAAATATTTTAGCATGCATTTTCTTCTAGACCTGTGCTGGATTTATAGACTAAGATTAATAAGGCAAGACATTGTGACAATTTTCCAGGAATATATTATCCAGTGAAGAGACAAATGTGTGAATAAAATTTTGTATGTGTTAAGTGTTCCTAGAGAATAGTATAGAAGCTAAAACAAGCAGCCTTATTCAGTTTTAGATGAATTTTAACTTAAATAGCACTAAATTATTTTGTATAGGGTAATATCATGCCTCTAAATTTTCTTTATGTTTTCTGCACATTAAAAGTTATGTAATTCTTACCAAGCTATTTCTGTGCAATGTGTTATATGCTGTAAGGAAAAGTATACAGCATTTTAGAAGCCAATGAAAGGCTATTTGGAGTACTATTTGGAAGACAATGTGGGTATTTGGAGTACTCATGTATAACTGATTAGGTATATTCATAATGAAGAAAAAGGAAAGGGTTTTAATAAATAAGGAACAAAAGGTAAGAATAAACAGAGTAATAAAAAAGTGGACCTTTAGCAAAATTTCCTGATAGTTTACTATTTTGTTTGTTTTACTTTGATTTGGTCAGAAATAATTTCTAGTAAGGTCGGGTGATGTCCATATTGTTATAAAGCTTACATGGTCAAGTGTGAAGGAATTTGAGTTTTATTTATATACAATGGGAGGTACATTTGTTCTAGAGATTGTAGACATATTAGACTGCCATAGTCCAACCTAATGCTGATCACATTTTAATGTGCACTGAAATCAACTTAAATTATAGATTGTGATTAGTCTGAAATGGCACCTGAGATTCCGTACTACAAAAAGGCTTCTAATTGAGGTCACTAGTATTGGACCGGCAACCACTTCCTAAGTAGCAATGGTTAGCATCTGGAAATTAATTATGTAATTATAGAGACTCCTTGGCCCTACATCAGATAGATTGAATCAGAATTTCCAGGGACGAGACCAAAACTGAATTGAAAAACTACACACATATTCCAGAAAACCACACACACACACATACACAGACGCACACACACACACACACACAAATACTTGAAAACTTCCTCAGGTATTTCTGATAAATTCAATATCTGACCTTACTCAATTTTGCACAGTATTCACTGGACCAGCCTAGCAATGGGGAGGCTAAAACTAAGAAAGAATGCAGCAGGGAGACATATTGAAGGGACATTTGAAAGAAGAATTAGTTGGATTTTTTGAGTATTTATATTTGAGAAAAGGAGATACATAAGTTTCTCAATTATCTGGTAAATAGGCTCAATGGGTAACAATTACATCACTGAAGATGTATAATTACGAATAACGTAAAACAGAAAGAAAATATTCTTGAGTTTTAATATGCTGGCATTGAGAAATGTAAATTTTTCAAAGCAATATGGTATTTAATATATTAGCAAATATGTCTCCAGACTCAAGTGATAATAGGGACATACATTCACACACACACGTGCACACATACACACACATACACATACACACGCACACACACACACTAATTAAAATATAGAAAAGGGGATAAGGAGATGGTAGTCATATAGAAGCTGAGTCTCAAGTGCTCAGGAAGGACCAAGCAAATGGCTGGATTCAAATCTGGTTTCACGTGTATTGGCTGAGGGGCCAGAAGCAATGATGCAATCCTTTGTCTCAGCCTTCTCATCTCTAAAATAGGACTGAAAATACTATATACTTGACATAAATGTTTGAGGAATAAATTAGTTAATATAGGTATGCATAGTAAATATTATATGTGTTTGTAGTACAGGAAGATAGAACACCAAGAGAAGAAAACAAAGAAGATATGGCTAAGGAACAAATTTTTAAGAAAAACTTGGGTAGAAGAGATGCTATGTACTACTAAATACTATAGTACATACTATTCTTACTAATATGAGAATAGTTCAGGAAAGGGAGCAAAGTATAAATATGTAGGTATCAGGAAACAGGATGGTTAAAGAACAAAGTAGTTGGCCTCTCTTTTTCCGTTAAGTCAAATAAAAATGAGAACTTTGATTTGAAAATTAGATTATGGTTGATCTTAAGGATACTAAGCTTATTCATAGAATGGAGAGGACAGAATAAAAAATAAAGAATAGGTGCTAGAAAGTTCGTTTTTTAAAAAAATAATGTAATGACAAGTAGGATATATTGCATTAATTTGAGAGAGGGTTAGGAAGAGAATTTTTTAATATTAGTTGGTTATTTTGTTTTATTTTCTCTTTTGGTTTTTTAAATTTATTATTATGTCTTGTTTAGGATGAAAATGATTAAAGAGTTAGCATAGCTTGACAGGAAAAAGGCTATAGAAAAAGAAACACAAGAAATTTAATCAGTTAGTCCTAGAAGGATTCGGATGACCTAGTAACACAGACGTTTATTTTTCTAATTTAGGATTAGAAGATCAAAGAGGTTTGAGTACAGATATAAAGAGATATGCAGGTAAGGATGAACTATATTAAATTTTTTTTAACTTTGTTTTCTTGCTACAATTGGAAGAAACAATAAAAATAGTTTTAATAAAATATTCATAGTCATTAGATTTCCTAAAATGTTTGACATTAGAGAATTTCTCTTAAGTGATATCTCTAAAAAAAAAAAGTAACGGATTTTTTTTTAACATTGTAGCAACTTTCAGAATTGAATAACCCACATAGGCTGTTGTAATGCACTGTCATAAAAATTCTATTACAAGGAGAGAATAATTAAATAATGTAAATAATTCTCTTAGAGTAGATAACATTTTAAGATGTTTCAATGAGAAAATTGTATTCATTTGGTATAATCAATAATTTATAAGAACATTTTAAGGAGTAATACTCTGAGAGTTTCTATAATTACTAAATAAATATATTAGTCTTTTAACTCTCTTAATGTGGAAACCTAGGAAAATAAACAAGTGCTTGTTGAAAATATTGCAAGTCGTTGTCCAAGATTAATCAGTGTCTTAAGTTATCTCTGCATGTCTCATGAATTTTTAAGTGAATCAAATTGGCTTTGTGTCAGACAGTTAGAAGACTGGTTCAGTTGTCAGTTTTTAAATCTCAGTAGGACATAAATACATTTTAAATGCCACTCAAAATGTTGTATTAAATAGCAAAGGGCTCTTGGTACCCTGATGGAACTTAGAAATGGTAATGCATTCATTATATTTATATTACTATAAATTTAAAAAATCTCTTGAATATCTGTTTACTCTGGATACTTACTTGAATTATAAGTATTGATTTTATCTTTTATGATAAAGATTATCTTTGATATAATGTGACTATGTTTAATTTCGAGAAATAATCTTCATTTAAAATGTAAATTTGTGGCCTTATATTTTCCCTCCATTAGCTAATTATGAGAAATATCCAAAATTCTGTCTCCCTCTCTTTATTATAGGTAAACACTCACAGTGAAATTATTTGTTGTTATCAGTAACCCTTGTATCAACCAAGGTAGAAAATCTTAACATCTTTGACTATTCTCCTTTATCACTAATGTTGTAATTGATCATAGATGTAACATACCTCGAATCTTTTGTTACATCTATTCTCTATCTTTTCATATTCTTTGCCACAGTCAACTCATATATTTATCACAACACATCCTCATGTTTTTATCTTCCTTCAATCTTTCAGTAATTTTGCTTCACAACCAATCTTTCTAAATGACAATTTTATTATGTAAGTTTTTATTTATAGGTAATTAATGGACAGAAATTCAAGGTGGTTGATATTCTCCTGATTCTTTTTCAAAACATTTTCAAAAATCTCAACAATATTCCAGATGAGATGAACTTCGTCTATACTGATCTACTAATTTCGAACACTTTTGCCTTACCCAATATGGAATGCCCTTACTCTTTTCCATTTTTTATAACATTATCTATGCCATTTAAAAAATCTTTTTTTGTTTTGTTGTCCTCTATAAAGGCTTCTTGATCATCAATTTTATAATGGCCAAAATTGATACACTCCATCTTATTTTATTTTACGGAATTTTATGTAGCCCCAGAGTCCTCCCAAATACATCTTAAACCCCTTGACATTAAAAAGTATTTCTTACTATTTTTGAGTATGATAGTATTTAGAATGGGGATTTGCAAAATACATATAGTTAATAATTACTTATACGTATAGCACATAGTTTTGAATTTACCTAAACGTACTTTTAAGATTGTTATTACATGCAATTCTTTGGGAGTTATTCACAAAAGACATATATTGATCATACATTTACTTTTGAGTCCTTGGGTTTATAACTTTTCCATACTTTAAGAATTTGTGACAATATTTATTGATAGCTATAAAATGCTTTGTTTTGTCCAATTTTCTGCAAACGTAACTTTTTGACATTGGGAGACCATTTAGTTTTCTTCTAACTGCTGTAGGTGATAAACTCATCACCTACATTATTTTGATTTGGGTAAAAAATCAGCCACTAGAACAATGATTAAGGCATGACCTTAAATTTTAGTTCTGTAGGATTTTACTAATATGCAAACATTTTAATGTATATATGCAGTTCAGTTAGAGCAAATCTGGTCTTTGGGAAATGTAGTGAAGTAGAGATTGATGTTTTCTCTATATATTTTAAATATATATAGCAATGAAATAAATAATTGTACCCATTCACCAAAATGTCCATTAGTAATATGGCTTAATTAATACGTAAATTAGTAATTTGTACTGAAGGAAAAATTAACCAGATGTTTTAATATAAATTAATTAATTTCATAGTCAGTTTTATTTTATTAAAATGAATTCATGCTATTTTCCCAATAGATCAACAAATCAATATCAACATTTTCAGAACTGTATTTGAATTTTCAAATTCCGACATCTTTCAAATTGTTTTTTTTTTTTTTTCTTTTTATAAAACCCTTCCTTAGAAAAGCAAATTTACTCAGAAGGTCAGTGGTGGGCATTATATAATAATTAGCACACATTTCTTAGATGCTCTGATATCCTTAAATGGAGTCACTTTAAAATTACGTGTTGTTAATACAGTTGGTGTTCTGTGCATAGCACAAAATAAGCTGTTGTTCAGTGTCAATTATTCTGCCATTTTTCATGTATTATTAGTTTAGGAGAAATAAAATTTTGATGAATGAGCCCTCACTTGTATTTATCTATCACACACTGTTTATTAAAATTAATGATATTTTATGTTTTCTTTTAAGATAGAAAGTAGGAAGCCATGAGGAGTTGTTTTTTAAAAAGAAACAAAAACAGAGATTAGAACAGACAAAACAGTTTGGGCAAATGATGCACAATGGTGAGCAAGTGTGAGTCAGTTAGGGAGAGGAGAAAGAGTGAATCCTAGGTGATCATACCTGCAGAAGCGTTGGAAATAAGAAATAGCCAATAAACTTGGAAAAGTAAGTTTTCTCCAAATTAAAATTTGTGTGATAAGGGACAAATTAAATCTACTTTGAAGATTTTTGAGCAGAAGAGTGAAATTAAACATAGTTTTAGAAACATGTGCATGCAGTTTATACATTGAGAAATACATTAGAGGGAAAAGAGATTAAAGAGGCAAAAGTAAGAAAAAGAAATATGCTGGCAGATGAAATATATTGGAATAAAATTAATGAGAGCATGTATTTAAAAATTTTAAAGATGCATACAAATAGATTATATTGGTAATGCTTGGAAACTGATTGATGGTGACTAAAAATGGGATAGTGAACAGTGAGCAAATTTTGATGTTAGAGGAATGTGTTTGGTTTGCACATAGAAAATTTGAAATTAAAGTATGCTAATGTTAACTGCAGGTTGAAGATTGCAAGATTAGATTTAGAGAAAGTACAGTTTAAGGGGAAATAAGATCTAAAAGAAAAAGTAAAGGGAAGAAAGAAAAGAGAAGACAGATAATTATAATTTCCCTTTTTCTTTCAAACCTGTAATGTATTTTATGCTTCCTTCCCTTCTGTCCGCATTCTCAAGTCTTCCCAATTTATAAAATCCATGATCCACTACCATGAATTATGGATTCCAGTAACTCCGTACACTTCTTCAGATTCAAGCTTTTTATAAGGGCATTTGCAAATTCCTTGAATTTTGCAGTTTGCCTCTGTTGACCTCATTCCACTTAAGCTGATTTCAAAAAGAAAATTAGTGACTTATTTAAAGGAAAAATACATCTGATTTTTCATTGGAATTGGCATTGTTTAATAGCTTATCTATAAGAAACGTAGGCAATGCTTCTTTATCTTACTCTCCTTTTCCCTTACCTACTTTGCTTATTTTCTGACTTGGGCTTTTAATTTTTCTTTTTGAAATATTAGACATATCCAAACACTTATTAAGCCTCTGTAGTCTATAACATCCCAATCGTTCTGAGTATTGGTGAATTGTGAATAAAAATAAGACTTAGGAAAGTCATGTGG